>NC_137147.1:159180602-159435294 GCF_951394435.1 Stenella coeruleoalba
TTTCTTTTCTTTCTTTCTTTCTTTTCTTTTTTTCTTTCTCCTTCACCTTGAGGAATTCAGGAGAGTTCTGAAATGGTAGAGAGAAACCCAGCCCCATGTAGTTGGTGGGAAAAGGCTTTTAAGGCTTCGCATCTGTAAGCATGTTCCCAAAGAAGAAATGGCAACATTTCAGACAGAGGGGCTGTGAGGCCATCTCAGTTGAGGTCTGCCTTGGTTCCCCGACTTAGATCCCGGGGCTGGGGCCGATGACAGAGCCCCTAGGGCAGCAGGCGTTCTCCTCCCTGCTGTCACCAGGTTTCAAACAATTGCTTCTGCGGCTGGGGCGCTCTTTGCTCTTGTCCTGTGCAGATCAGCAGTTAAGTGGAAATGCGGTAGATGCAGCCTTAATATTATTTACTATACTACTTCCTGCATAATGTGAAGCTTGACCCTTGGTGTGCGGAGAGCTCTCCTTCCCCCTCGACTCCCCTCCCCTTCCTTTCTCTTAAGATTTTAGTTTCGGTATTGTTCTTAATGGTTAAATAGAATGTCAAACGCTGAGACAGGTACTGGATTAAAAGATCAATAAGTGTGTGGATTTGTACTTGCCGTTTAAACTTACCCCTCTCAGAGCCTCTTCTGGTCTGAGTTACAGCTGCCTTAAAACTCTGCATTTCAAACGACAGCTCTGTTTACTGTGTGTGTGAGTGAAATAGACACAGAAACTGGAATTTTTTGTGTCTCAGGGGCTCAGGTGAAAATGCACGTATTGCACGGGTGGAGTCACAACTCTGGGGGCATATGGGCCCGTTTTATTTTTTTCCAGTAGGATCTGGGAGGGTGAGAACGGCAGATAGAAGTACCATCCCAGAGTCCAGGCTTGGAAACTTTCTCCGACAGCCTGAGCGGTTCACTTCCCTGCAAATCCCATTCCAGGCCGGGCCAATTCCGAGCAATCAGTGAAGTGGGGTTACGTGCAAGTAACCCTAAAGTGCTCCCTCTCCTCTCTTTCAGGCCCTCTCCCTGCTCTGGGCCTGGGGAGCCGGCTCTGCAGCTGGGCCTCTCTTAGGGTCCGTGTGTTCTCCTGGCTTTGAGCGGTTGTGTGGCTCACCCCGTCAGCCCTCATCCTTCCCAGCCCACCCTCTTATCAGGCTGCCTGGGATTAGGTCTGGGCTGGGGGCCGCTGGGCCATTGAAGGAAACCAATAAATCAAGTCAGGTTCCAGAGAGGGACCTCAGGGCTGCGATTCAGAAAGTGTGTCTGGAGAGGCCAAGGAAGCCAGGGCCCTTCTCGCTCCACGGCAGCACCCCTTGGGCGTCAGACGCAGGCCCTTAATTCCCTGGATTTGATGGGACATTGGTGGGGAGATAGGGGTGAAGGGGGTGTGTTGGCCCAGGTCCTGCTGGGGCCCCCAAGATCGGGGAGTGTGAGGTCCGGTCTGTGTGGGGGTTGTCTTGCCAGGGAGGCTGGGGTGGAGGAGGAGGATGCCCAGGTGCCTGAAGGCCTCTGGGGGCTACTCTCACTCGCCTGTCTCTCTCGCGGGCCTTCGCCTTTACCCACGCAGGGAGCCAGGTGTGCCGGCCGCCTCTGCTGCACGGATCCCTGCCCTGGCTGGACGGCGGCAAGGCGCTGGGCAGCCACCACACCGCTTCGCCCTGGAACCTCAGCCCCTTCTCCAAGACGTCCATCCACCACGGCTCCCCGGGGCCCCTGTCGGTCTACCCCCCAGCCTCGTCCTCGTCCCTGTCGGCGGGCCACTCCAGCCCGCACCTCTTCACCTTTCCACCCACCCCGCCGAAGGACGTCTCCCCGGACCCGTCCCTGTCCACCCCGGGCTCAGCCGGCTCGGGCCGCCAGGACGAGAAGGAGTGCATCAAGTACCAGGTGCCTCTGCCTGACAGCATGAAGCTCGAGTCGGCGCATCCCCGCAGCAGCATGACCACCCTGGGAGGGGCGGCGGCCTCAGCCCACCACCCCATCACCACCTACCCGCCCTACGTTCCCGAGTACAGCTCCGGACTCTTCCCGCCCAGCAGCCTGCTCGGGGGCTCCCCCACTGGCTTCGGATGCAAGTCGAGGCCCAAGGCCAGATCCAGCACAGGTAGGAACGTTCTCTCCCCTCGAGACCTTTCCCCTCGCCCCCCTCCCTGCTCCAAAATCCGGGACAGGGACTAGAGCGTGCTCTCCAGCCCCTCCCGGGGGCTGGGTGGCCGTTCAGACCCTTCAAAGATTTAATATCTTCCCATTCTTCCAGTGGGGAAAGAATGAGGTGTGTCCTCTCTCATTCCTGTCTTCAGAGCAGAGGGCAAGTGAGATCTGATTTAAAAAGCCACCCGCAAGAGCTGGGGAAGGAAAAAGACAAACAAAAACAAACCCCCATCTCCTGCCTGTCCTGCCAGGGAACTTCTGGGTGCTGGCAGTAACCTTTAGTCAGTTTCCAAGCGCAAATGGAAGGGGAGGGAATACATCTTTAGTGTTTAGTGCTAAAAACGAAACCTCCTGAAACCCAAACAAACACAGGTCCCTCCTCTGACCCCCCTGGCCTCTGCATCCTGACCGTTCTCCTCCGCTCAGCTCAGAGGGGGTCATACAGTCACCAGAGGACAGCCCTTCACACAGACATGTATAAATAAAGCGTGTGTATATTTTTCGCCGGGGGCGGGACCGTGGCAAAGACAGGACACACATTCTCTGCGTGGAAAAGAAGTCTCCCATCCTGACTTCTGGGTAGAGAGGTGGGCTCTGCCCTGGGGAGGCAGTTCAGTGGAAGTCAGAAGGGCTAGTTAACTGCAGTATCTTCCAGTGCTGCGAGCTCAGGCAGGGAAGGAAGGCGTCTTACGAGCTACTCCCCGACTGATCTGAAGCCAGAGGGGTTAGGAAGGATGGAAAAAGATTGCCCAGGTGTGTCTCTGCTTCCTCTGCCCATCTTCTCTCAGAAAAGCACACCCCAGCTTTATTCTCTTGGTGTAGAGGCTGGCATGGAAAGAAACAGGAAAGCCCGCACAAAGTATTTCTGCTTTAAAAATAAAATAATCCACCACCAATGTCGAAGCAGCTGAAACAGAGTCGGGGAGTCTCTGAGATGAGATTTCACTGTATTTTTTGAGATGGTTTGGGGAAGATTGGCATGTCTCCTTGGGGGTGTCCATTTCAGGGTGGACAGTCTCTGTCCTGGTCTGTCCCAACTGGGTACCCTCTGCTCTCTCTCTGTAGAGACTCTGTATACACAGAAGTGGTGGAAATCACTTGTCTTTGCTGGATGAGACAACCAGTCTTGAAACAGAACCTGCAAAACCGGGGTTTAGAAAACTTCCGAGGGAGGGCTCTGGGTGCCCAGTGACCATGAGATCAGTTTCCAGGGTTTTTTTCCAGGGTGACATTCACTCCGACTGCCTGGGCAGGACTGTCTCTATTTAGTTGATATGTTTTAGCTAATCCAATTATTTTCAGACTGCTGCACGCGACAGTTGCATTGTTTATCCCGAGCCAGGAACTTTAATAGAGCCCGGATGCGGTTAGGCTGACAGAAAACTCAGACCTGCGTGTTCAGTACATGAAAGTCGGCAGAGGGAGAGGGAGGTAGGCTCGCTGGTGGAGCTGAAGAGAAAGCAAGAGGAAGGGAGCACAGGGCAGGAAAGTGGCCTGGCTGCCTCGGCGAGTGGAGGGTCCCCGGGAAGCGGGGTACAGATCTGCTCACAAAAGCGGGGGCGGGGCGGAGGGGGCTCGATCAGGGCTCCGAGGCTGACGGCAGTAAGAGAACAACCTGTCCATTTTGAAGTCGGGGTGGGATTTTTTGGGGGGAAGTTCTCTTTTCTGGTAGGGCTAAGAAGTTGGGGGCCAGATCGTGGTGTCTGAGGCTGGGGTGGTGGTTTGTGTAGGGAGGGGCCAGAGTGACTTTTCCAAATGCCTCTCGTCCTCTGCCCTCATTTCCGCATGTGATCTCTCCCCCTCCATCGGGCACACCTTCTGCCTTCGGGTTTGCCTGGCTTTTCTGTGTCTTCCCTGGAGACCGGGACATTTGGGGAGGGGGGAGGGGCGAGGGCGAGGGCTGTGGTTTCCCTAAACCAGAACCAGGGGTACCTGTATACCTATTTTCTTTTATTTTTTTTGGAGAGGAGAGGAGCCGGTTTAAATTTGGCTTTTGACTTCCTCCTCCTTATTCCTTTCTCACAGTCAGAAAAACCCAGAGCAACACAATTGGGCGGCGAGGGAGCTGGGACTTTCGGGAACGTGGAGCGCGCAGGGCAGGTTTCGAGGCTCCGTGAAGAGGGTGGAAGGAGTGGGAATTCCTGAGAAGGGGATTCTCTTGGTTTTAGTGGTTGCTTTTCTGTTTTTTTTTTTTTTTTTCTTTAACCTCTTCTTTGCTATCGTCTGAAGGAGGAGCCCAGAGAAGGGAGGGTTGTCGCATTTTGGAGAAACGGTTGAGTTGTGGTTTAGAGCACCTATTGCTTTTTTAACGCCCGGGCTGTCCGGGCTGAGATGTGTCTTTGCAAACAAGACACCAAGCCTTTTGTGTGTGTGTGTGTGGGGGGACCATTTCTTAGCTCCCACCCCCTCCACCGTGGGCATCCAGCTCCCCCTTTTTCTCTGCAGCCTCCCTACTCCTTCAGTCCGGCCTCAGTTTCAGGATTTCAGTCGGAGGCCAAGGGGTGTTTGAAAATGGCTGTTGAGCGTGAGGAGGCCTCCCGGCGCTGTGGTTGTCACCTAAGAGCGAGGTGTCTGTCTGAGCAGCTCACAGCAGGCGGTGAGCGAGGAGAAAGAAAGCAGGAGACAGTCAGGGCCTCCGTTAGGAAAACTGCTTGTTTGCTGAAGTCACAGATGAGAGGCAACAAGGAGAGAAAAAAAATAAAATAAAATAAGAAAAAGCCACGCAAGGCAATCACAAACTTGCCGAGTGAATCAAGACAGAAAATTGCTCTAATGTGCAATTGCTGGAGAAGCAACTGTTGCTGGCTTTCAAGGTCCCTCGGAAAAGGAAGCTGTTATTCTCCCCACTGGCTGACAAAGGAAAGGAAATCAGACTAATCGTGTCAGGCAGGGAGATCCCCTGGCCCAGGTGCCCAGGAGCGGGGCAGTCCAGCCCGAGCTGCTGGGGATGCAGGGGACTGGGAGCCTGAGAAAACCCCCAGAGGTCTGGGACAAAACGGCTGGGAGCCCGAGGCCCCTGTCTGCACAGGATGGGGAGCGTGCCAGGCCTGGCCAGTGTCCCCAGAAGAGGCTGACACAGCGCCCACCGGGGGCACGAGCACTGCGGGGGCCCTGGCTATGCCTGCGGCCACACCTCCTCACCCACTCGCCCTCTCCTCCCCCCGTGCCTCTCCCACCTTCAGCAGCCACGTCCCGAAGGCTTGTGACCCCAGAGCAGAGGAACCTGGATGTGATTCAGCCCAGAGCCTACTCAGAGCTGCTGGATGCCTAGCAAATGCTCCTGGCCCATGAGGGCCACATTTCTGTGGATAATCTCAGGGGTGCTTGGAAGGCTCTCTGTAGACCCCGGGTTAAGAACTTTTGGAATTTGGAGCAAGAAATTGAAATCTCTCAACTCCTTAACTTTTTTTTTTTTTTTTGAGAGCCTGTCCCTGGAGAAAAGCCCAGGCTCAGGGGTGTAAATTCCTTGCCACCCTCATCCTTGGTCTGGGGGTCCCCGGGCCCTGGGCTGGCCTTGCCCTCCTCGTGGGGAGTCAAGATTCCCAAGCGTCCTGCCTGCGGGTTCCCTTCCTCCACCCCGTCTTCCTGGTAGCTTGGGGTCAGCTGATTAATCTCTTAAAACAACTGGTAGGGGCTCATCTTTCTCCCCTACCATCCCCGAGCCCCTTCCCAGCACCCTAAAGACCCTTTCCTGACTCCTCTTCTGGGGGGCACCAGCTCTGCTGAAGCCACTGGCCCTGTAGGGTTGGGGGCTCCTCCTGGGTCCCTCTCGGTTGGCAGTGAGGCTGGTGCGTCCTCGCCAGGAGAACGAGGCCCCCCAGGAGCGGGGCAGGTTCTCCCAGAAACCGTCCTGTCCTTCTTCCTCTCGGGGAAGTTGAGAAGAACTCTGTGAGCAAACTCCCCTCCTCCTAAAATGGTATCTGGAGGGATTCTCTCCCGGGGCTTTCGCTCTCGAGGTGGGTCCCCGTCACTCTCCAGCCCCGGGACTGAGTGCTGTTTCAACCCGGCCTGGCCGGTTTTCTGTTGATTTTGTTTGTTTGTTTTTTTTGGAAAAAGAGCGACTGCAGGCAAGTCTTGGTTAATGAGCCACAACCCAAGGGCCTCCCCCCTGCCCTCCCCCCATAAACTGGCCCCTTCTCCTGACTCTGCCCCTCCCAGCGCTTCCCCTCGTTCTGTTTCCCTCCCTCCCCATCTCCAGCTTCCTCGCCTTCCAGATTGCTCTGCGTTTCCCTCCAACCTTCAGACTGGGGTCTCAGTGGCTGGAAAACCACAGAAAACCTTGGGTTTTTTCTAGAGAGTAAAAAAGATGATGGGGGAATGAATGAGTGGACCCTGCTGGGTCTTCATCTATTTCTTGCCAGCCGGGGACATCTTACAGTTTTATTGGAAGTAAAATCTAAGGCCCTCGGTGCTAAAATCAATCAGCCAATTGATCCATCTGTTCATCTGTGGATTATCTGTTTCTCCATCTAGCTATCGATGAATCTCTCCTTTGGCCCCATCGTAATCTTCATTATTTAATCAATCCGCATAGACAGAGCTGGTGACGATAATGGATCATCTTTGTTTTCGTCCGAGGGAAGCGAATGGAATGTTGTGCTTTCGCCATCGACCGGGGCTCAGGGTTTTCTCAGGGAACTGTTTCAAGTTGAAATTCGCCTTCCTCCTTGGCTCTGCCTGACCTTCCCCGTCAAGTCAGGCAGGCCCAGGACGAGGTTCTGCTGCTACTGATTCCTGTGCTGTTTCTTGGGCTGGGAGCTGTGTGTGTGTGTGTCCACGGGGAATGGTTAGGCCATGAAAGTGTCACACAGTAACTCTTTTCAACTCAGGAGCCACCTTCAAGGGAGCTGGGCAAGTTCCCCAAAAGAGGAAAAAAGAGATAGAGAAGAAGTTCTCCATTGAACTTTCATTGCCTAATTCTGCTGACAGCTTTTCTGTGTGTCTTCCTTCCATAAGTGACTTATGTGTGATCTTGTTTTCAGAAGGCAGGGAGTGTGTGAACTGTGGGGCAACGTCCACCCCGCTGTGGCGTCGAGATGGAACAGGGCATTACCTGTGCAACGCCTGTGGGCTCTACCACAAGATGAACGGACAGAACCGGCCCCTCATCAAACCCAAGCGAAGGCTGGTGAGTTGTCCTAGGGAAGCACTGGCCCGACACTCTCCGTTTTGTGTCTTTAAGTTCCTCTCTTCAGGAAGAAGGGCTTCTGCTGGAAATTGGCAGGACGGCTCAAAATCAGCTCGCTTGGGATAGTTTTCTTTTTTCTTCTTTGTTTTCTTTTTTGCAAATTACATATACAGAAAGGGCCCCCCGCCCCTGCCTTTCTCCCCCTCCATGGTTCTTAAGTCACTTATCACATTTTTAAGGATGCTCACTTCTGGGTTATCAAATCTTAAACGTCTTCACTGATAGAATGATTGCTTTCACAGGACCAGGGTGACTGATTTAAGATGCATTGATAGTCACGGTGTCACAGAGGAATTCAGTACGGGGATGGAGTGTCCCAGGTGCCACCCAGAACTTGTTTCTGAAGTCATACAAGTGGGCTCCTAGGAAGTAATTACAGTCTCAGGGTTGCCTTAGTGACACGGATGAGATCTCATGGGCCAGGGCTAATTAACTGAATTTCACAAACAGCGGCCATTGGGCTCAGTGGAGTTTTTCTTCTTCCTTCGTCCGAAGAATTGAGGAATTGCCACAGGTAATTCCTGCGGGGAGAACTGTGCGATTCCTGTCCTGCTTCTTGGTCTCCCCTAGTGTCTGGTCTTATTTTCCCTTTGAACTCCTGCCGGTCGGGTGATAGTTTCCTCTCTCCCCCCTCTTTGTCCCCTTCTTAAACCTCTTGACCCCTAGGAATACTTGAGAAAACCTGGCCCTGGCAAGCATTTATAAGGAAAACTAGCCTGAGAGGTTCATTTGCAAACTTGTCTTTGGAATCTCAGGCCAGATTGAATAGCAAGTGTATGTAACAGACAAATAAAAGCAGGCTTGGCAAATGATAACTGTAACCACAGTCAAGAGATCAAAATGCTTTTTGTGGTGATTCACCAAGTAGAGAGGGGAGGAGGGGAATTTCCCCATGCAAATTAATGGATGAAGCCGCATCCCTCAGATTCTAAGGTGGACCCTTCCCAAATCCTCTGCATTCTTTTTAAAGAATTATTTGTCTTCTCCATCCGATGTTAGTGCAAATCAACACCTTTCACATCCTCTTCAGAAGAAGGAAAATCTGTCTAGGGATGGCAGCGCCCACGTGACTGTAATTTTTGGCAATCCTAGGTCTCTAGGCTTTATTCTTTCTGATCTTTGCCCCTTTCTCCAGCTCTCTCAACCTTCCCCCGACTTGTCCCCATGCTCTTTGGTACTTTTTTTTTTTCCTTTCTCTCATGTGCAAAGCTAACTTCCTAGGAAAAAGCTGCCGGATATCTGAGCTCTGGAGATAACTCATAAACAACAACTCAGCTTCCCCAACTTAAACATCAAGATGTTTGAACGTATCAGAACAAGACGTGTTTGAAAAAAAAAAAATGGCTGGAGATGTTAGCACAGAATGAATATGATCGCACCACAAAAGAATGTTCTGAATCACTCAAAACCTGGCCTTAGGAAAAAAAAAAAAAAAAAGAGAGAAAAAAAGAAAAGGAAAGGAAAACAAAAGAAAGAAAACTAACAACAAAAAACTTCTTGTTAAAATAAGTCATGGTACCATTATAATTGGACTTTTTTTTTTTTTAATGTAAAAGTAAAGAAGGAAAAAGAGAGCAGTGAAGTGTCTGACCCCGTAGTTGTCTGGTTGATAAGCAAGAGTACATTTGACATTTTCTTGGGGTTTCTTCTGTCTGGGTAGATTGTACAGGAGGGCTGGACTTGCATTCTACATAATTTTGTCTTCATTCACCTTTCATAAGAAATCTCTAGAACTCTGAGTAATAATTACTTTTAATTCTAGAGTTTCTTCGCCATCACATGTGAAGCTGCCTTCTCTTTCTTACTCATCTCTTCCGGGTGTTTTTTTATTTTTAGTTCCATAGAATTCACATGCTCCAGAGAGATACTCGGGGCCCATTCAGGATATATATACGTATCTTTTTAGCCCTTAGATATATTTGACTTCTGAATATCTAGAACTTTGTTCTTTCCTATATTTCCTGTTCCTCCTTCCCTGCTCTGTCTCTCCAGTTCGCTGCTTTTGCACACTTGCAGACTTGCTGAAGACCACCCCGCCTGCCCGCTCTGTGTAGTCAGCTCTTCCATAGATGCATATCTAACACTGAATGAACTCGTGCAGGAAATAGAAGGGAAGACCCATAGAATTGTTTTCCTAGTGTTGCAAGATTTTCATAAGTCTCACAACTAGCTTGCTTTATTAATGTACTTTGTCTTCTGCTAGTGACCCAAACTGTGACTTTTAGAGGTTCTGTATAAATCCTCATAAAGTCTAAGCCTGTTTGGATTCATGTTACCTTCAATACACTGCAAAGGGCTGCACCATGAGCGTGGTTATTTGGAACTCTTATTTTATCGGTTGGCATTGAGCACTTGTACCATCCCTTCTCAGTTGTTGGGCCGGGAAATCCGGCACTTGCGTAGATATTAGTCTATTATATCCAGGTATTTCTTTTAAAGGGGGAAGACCAGTCCAGGACTATAATAATAATCACATGATCATGTAGTTGTCAAAATCCTTAAGCACCAATTTCATATATCGTTTTCCTCCCAAGAGTACACAAGAGCAATGGTTAAGTCTTAAATTATCACGTTTCATAAAGGCAGGTGGACCAGAGGCATGTGGGATAAGAGACAGCACCCTTGGACTGCGGTGAATTATTTTCCAAACGGACAACTCAAAAGTAGAACCTTCTCAGTTATGAGGGAGAAGAGCTGTTTTTCCTTTCTAGTTCCTCAGGACGCAGAAACTAAGAATTACTAAAAACAAACAAACAAATGAAAAAAGCCACAGCTCTGCTATTTAAACCTGTGGGAAGGGGCAGCATCTCTGTGGAACAATTGAGTAGCTTTGAAAGGAAAGGAATCAGCTTGGTTCATTCAGAATTGCCAGTGGGTTTTCAACATCTGACCTCTTCGGGTGTTTGGCCCAACTTCTTGCTGGATAAAATACTGAGGGAAAAGCACACCCTGATCCCTGTCCTTTCGTTCTGTGCTTTCATAACCATGCCAGAGTTTTCTTGATCACAGATAAAGACCAGATGAATTCTTTTTTTTTTTTTTTGCGGTACGCGGGCCTCTCACTGTTGTGGCCTCTCCCGTTGCGGAGCACAGGCTCCGGACGCGCAGGCTCAGCGGCCATGGCTCACGGGCCCAGCCACTCCGCGGCATGTGGCATCTTCCCGGACCGGGGCACGAACCCGTGTCCCCTGCATCGGCAGGCGGACTCTCAACCACTGTGCCACCAGGGAAGCCCACCAGCTGAATTCTTACTCCTTCTCTTGCCTTTGATAATATCTTTGAGTCCCAGGGACCGAAATAATTTTGCAGTTGAAATTTTCTTTTTATGTTGCAAGGGGGTGTGAGGAGATGAGAGATATATGGTTACAAGTGACCCAACCTCATTTCCTTTCAAAAGTTTTTGAGCTTAAGTTTTCTTTTTTAACGTATGGACATAGGAAATAGTCCCCTTCTACATTTAAGTGCGTCGAAAAGTGAAAGAAAAATCTCCCTTTTAAAGGAAATGAGGGCAGTGACACAATCAAATAATGAAAATTCAGCTTGGGGCTGACATCTGACCTGTAACCATTTTGCTCTGTGAACAGCAGATAGGAAGCACCTACTTTCAAGAGGGTGAAATGAAATGAAGTTAGGAGCGGGGCCAGTGTTCCTGGTGGATTGCAAAATTCCTTGTTCCTCTCAGTTTGTCTCACTAACTGAAAGCCACCTGAAGATGGCTGTCACCACGAGTGACCAAATCTGAAAGCGTGGGCCGTGCACAGTTAGGATGCCTGCAAGTTGGCTGAGGTCTTGTTCAGTTAGGATGTCTGGCTTGGTGCTTTCTCCGTGGCCCATCCCGTGGGTGCCAGCCACACGTGCGCAGACGTTCTCTCATTCTGTCAGCACTCTGCCCTCCTTATCATCCAGCGTTTCTTGATTTGGGATCTAGAAAGCGCTTCTGATGCTTGGGTTTGTTCTTCCTTGGCTGTTGCTCTATTGTGATGACCAGTATCCTTGTTGAGAACTGCTTTTCTGGGCAGTTGCTCTTGAAAAAGACCGCCTGTAGGCCTGGCAGAGGAAGCCACTGAGAGCCTGGTACCCAAACGAGTCTGGTTAATTCAAAATTGCTACCCATAAAAATGAAAGATCTGGAAAACTTTGGGGGGAGGGAGGGGGGCTCGTTATGTCGGTGAGGTGATGTCGGCTTTCTCATCCTCCCGAATCCTTCCCCAGGGGACAGCAGGCTGTGTGCTGACCACCGGACTATGGTCTGACCTGCTCCTATGCCAGTGGATTGGCTTCATGTTTCTTCTAGATGCAGGTTTTGGGGATCTTTATTACTTTCATGTGGGCCACTTGCTAGTTTTGATTTCAGTGATAATTTTTTTTGAGTTGGCCTCCGTAGCTCTGCAAACCCATTTAACACTTGTTTTGATTTTTATCCTCCCCTCTCTTCCCGCTCCCCAGTCAGCAGCAAGAAGGGCAGGTACGTCCTGTGCAAACTGTCAAACCACAACCACGACTCTCTGGAGAAGAAATGCCAATGGAGACCCTGTCTGCAATGCCTGCGGGCTGTACTACAAGCTGCACAATGTAAGTGTCCCGGGGACCCGCCCCTCCTCCCGGAATGGCCCCCTTCGCATGAGGCCCAGTGCCCAGCATCCCCCTTCCCTGGTCCCCTTTCTGAGTTTTTTAAAAAAGAATTTTACTGGAGTATAGTTGATTTACCATGTTGTGTTAGTTTCAGGTGTACAGCAAAAGTGGTTCAGTTATACCTATACTATATCTATTCTTTTTCAGATTCTTTATCCATCTAGGTTATTACAGAATACTGAGTAGAGTTCCCTGTGCTCTACAGTAGGTCCTTGTTGGTTATCCATTTGAATCGCCCAATGACAAGGCTCAGAAAAGGCACTACAATAGGACCCAGTGTAGGAAGGGACTCGGCACAGCGTAGCCTTGCTGAGATTGAAGACTCTGAAGCAGATGACCCAGCCCCTTAGTTTGTATTGGAAACAGTACGCATGGTGGGCCTGGTCTGGGTTTTTAAGGGGAGAAAAATCTTTCTCTTGGAAAAACCAAAGTCACCAGTCATATTTTGATGTTTCCTTGAGTTTTTAAACGTTTTGCAAAAAAAAAAAAAAGAGAATGAGCCAGTGAAAAGAGAAAGGTAAATAGGATTGTAATGCACGGCACAGGAGTTCAGGGCGATTCAGTCACTGAGGGGTAAAGAGCCTTGGTGAATTTTAAACGGATTCTCTGAATAAAAGATACGAGATGAGAGATTTCATCTGCTGAGTTTGTCCTCACCAGGGGAACTCTTGCAAAGCAGCCGACGGAGGTTATCCTTACCAGGGAAAAGAATGCTTTTCTCCTTCTAGATCACATTAGCAGAATGATAATTGTCAGTCAGTCACATGGGTTTGGCTGTGTCATTTTTAATCTTTCAATTTGGGGGTCCTCCCATTTTGTAATATGTTTACCTTTAAAAAAATTTTTCAGCTTTTTTTTTTTTTTTCCCTGCAACAACTCTGGCTGACAGGCCATGACCCTTATGAGGCCAGAAGTTTATGTTGATCCCAGAGAAAGAATTTTGTCTCTGTCTGTCTGTCTCTGTCTGTCTTTCCCTGTCTCTCTCACATCATCTCTCTGGCTCTGTCCGGTTCTCCTGAAGTCTCTTGACCAGTCTGATTTTGGTAATGTCTGGGAGCGAATGGGGAAAGGCGGAGGGCTTTGCTCAGAACCATTCTGACAGTCAACGCATCTTACCAAAAACACCTGGGAATTGGGGAGGAAGCTTTTTTGGTTAGCGTTTTTGAACCACAGGAGAACTTCCCAGGGTGACCCCAGCAACTAGTCCTTTTGTGCTTCTTGGGAATGAGTTGATTTGATTCCTGGGGACCCCCGTAACACTCACCTCCCTGCCCATATGCCGTCCGCTCTCGAGAGGAGGGGCCCGGCGCTGACGGAACGGGGCTCTTACTACAGTCCATCGTTTCTCTCCCACACGTCCTCAGACTGTGGTCTGTGTACATTTATCAGCAATGAAACCCCAGGCCCGTTCTCACTTTGGGGAATTTCCTTACTCACTGCCGTGAAGAGAAGCAGATTTGTGATTAAAATCTGGAAGATTTGGGGCCTTTCAGGTTTATGAGCTACCCAGTGGTTGGTACAGCCGATCAAATGATTTGGGGGTTGTAATGTATGGTTTTGCAAAGAACTTTCATGTTACTTGATTACATTTGAGCCTCAAAGAGTCCCATGATGTAGGCAGGGCAGAGATTATTTTGATTTCCCTTTTACTTGAAGAAATGATGACTCAGAGAAGTAAGGAACATGGCTGATGAAGTAGAAGGGCCAGGATGGATTTCTGAATTGCGAAACGCCTTGCGGGGAGATCAGTAACCTCAGGACTAATAGGGAACAGAGGAGAGTAAGCACCTTCTCATTTTAGAATGTACCAAAGTTCTGTTCAAAGTAATGCATTGTGTGTGTATATATACTTCCTTCCTATTTCCACAGAAGTATAGGAATTATGAGAAACGAACCAGCTATAAATTCCTTTGACTACTCAGCCGCAGTGAGATAGGCTCTCAATTGTGTCCAATCTAAAAAAATATCTGTTTCTGAAGAATACGAATTTCTCATTAAATCAAAGACAGGTCAAGGAACCTTCTTCACTCCTCACTCCCACCCTATTCTAAATTAGCTCCCGACTTCATGGTTGGGCCCCAGTGGCTGGGAGATAGAAACGTGCTCATCCTCCAGAGCGGTTCTGCCTTCTCTGGTTTAGTAAGAATTCACAGAAGGAGGCGGATTTGTTGTGTATTTAACAATAAGAGATAATAATCTATTAACATTCTCCTCTTGTTGTGTTTTGTTCTGCCCATCGAGATACCATGCACGACCTAAGTTAGTTCCTGTTTTCTTATCTAGGTGTGTAGATAACTACCTATCTCAGTATCAGTGTTGCGACTAGTTATCTGGCTTTGTGTGTCTATCTGTGTAACTAGATATTATATTTAGATACCTGGCTCTGTATATCTAGATATCAGCGTAAAGAGCCATGTGTCTAGGCAGTATCTTGGGGGAGATTCGATGTGACAGTAGATTCCTATCGCCTCTGTAGGCTGCATCTTTATCTTGACTATGACTTTGAGGAAGGAACCCTGAGATGTTCTTTGGGCAACGACCTTTTAGGTCCTCTGTCGTCACTCACGTGGCCTTCCTGCACAAGGGGGAAGGCAGGTGTCTGTCCCACGGAGTGGTTCTGTACCCCTCTCCAGCTCAGGCCCAGCTCAGGCCCAGGAAGCTGTGGGTTTGCTGCTACCAGTAGTGTTGTCGGAGCCTGGCCTTCTTGGCTGCTAGATTCTTTCTTCCTTAACTATCCCTTTCTAGCCTTTGGAGCAAACAGGCAGGTCCTAGAGCCATGAAATCTTCTCTTCCTCCACCCTTGAGGACCCTGGAGGAAGGAGTTGTTTGTTTCCCAAGCAGTCAGGAGTGACTGAGACCCTGACCTTCCCTCTCTTGAGTCCCTTTGCCCATTTCCCCAGAAACACGGCCAGATGTGTGGTTGGTTTGCTCTACGGGGCAGATGGCCGCTATTGAGGTCAATCTGATTCTGACTCCTCGTGGGGAATGACCTCAGTTTGCTTTGTCAAGTCCCCTCTCTTGATTCTTCTCCCCACCCCCCTAAAACAAATGTGTATTCAAAACAAAACACATGAGGCTTATCAGAAAGAGAGCGATGGTCTGCTGCCCCGGGGACGGGACGGAAGACTAGCGCTTGCCTCTGTCTCTTTACTCAACTTCAGGCCTGGTCTTTGATTTTTAGGAGGAGAGTGCTTTCAGGCTAGCTTTGTACCCCGTAAGTGGATATTAAATTCTCGTGGATTGGTTGTTTCGCTGTTTGTCTAGTAAGAAGTGGATAGTCAGGACCAGGTAGAAATTGCAACTTTCAGTCATCACCGTGGCTGTGACGTGGGCAAGAGCTTATGTTTCGGAAAGACACTTTGTATTAAATTATGACCCCAGAACTTACACATTTCAGGGGAAGATTTTACAGCACCTCTTGTTTAGAGAAGTTCGTCAGAAGAGAGACAACCAGACATGACTTTGAAGAGGGAAGCGGTCCTAGCTTCTCAAGGCAGAGACAGACACTTAAGATCGATTGCCTTGCACAGTCCTAACACAGATTTTGGACCAGTAGACAAGATATTATTTCTCCCCTTGAAAACCCCTCCATTGCCTCCATGCTCATGAAGTAGTCTAAGGTCATTCTAATGGAAGAAGACAAGTTATTATTATATTTCAGTTAGCAGAGAAATACAACCATCTTGGGTGGGTCTCTAGAATATGTCCTTGGAGACAGAAAGTTCCCTGAGGCAAACTTTCCCCCAAATGATTGGTGCAGATGAATGTAATGAATAAGCCCTGCTTGGAACACCTTACCTATGGCCTCTGGGTTTCTGAAATTGATAGAGGCTGACAGACCCCCGCCGCAGAAGCCTAGCCTGCAGGACTCTGGGTCCCTGGGAAGGAGGCAGGAAGGTGGGGAGGAAGGGGCCTCCTGAAAGCAGATCCCCGATATGGGGCAGTCAGAGGAACCCGGGTTGGGGTGTGAAAGTCTGCACTATTTCAGAGCCAGCCAAATAAAGTAAAAAAAAAAAAAAAAAATTGATCTCTGTTTAGATTAACAGACCCCTGACTATGAAGAAGGAAGGCATCCAGACCAGAAACCGAAAAATGTCTAGCAAATCCAAAAAGTGCAAAAAGGTGCACGACACGCTGGAGGACTTCCCCAAGAGCAGCTCGTTCAACCCCGCCGCCCTCTCCAGACACATGTCTTCCCTCAGTCACATCTCACCCTTCAGCCACTCCAGCCACATGCTGACCACGCCCACGCCGATGCACCCGCCCTCCAGCCTCTCCTTCGGACCTCACCACCCTTCCAGTATGGTCACCGCCATGGGTTAGGGTCCCTGCTCGATGCTCAAAGATCTCCAGGCGAGAGTCCCTCCAGCCCCTTCTACGTGCATTTTTGCAGGAGCAGTATCATGAAACCGAAACCCGATGGATCTATATGTTTTTGCAGGCAGAAAGCAACACGATGTTTGCCACTTGGACAGAGGAGCCCGCTGTGGTGTCTGTGTTCTCACTCCCTGAATCTGGATACCATTTGTGAATAAGCCATTCAGACTCATATTCCCTATTGAACAGGGTCTCTCTAGTGCTGTGAAAAAAAAAAAATCGCTAAACATTGCATATAACTTATATTGTAAGAAATACTGTACATTGGAAGAAGAAGACTTTATTGCCTCTGTCAGGAAGGCACGAAGGACGCCATGCATTTTAAGGACGATGGAAGAAAATAAAGTGTGGAAATTAAGAAGAAACTAGTTCTGATATCCAAATGGACAAACTACCAGTTTTGTTTCCTTTTCCTGGTCACAGTTTGATGCATTAAAAGAAAAAAAAAAAAAAAGGAAAAAAAAAAAGAAAAATGTTGTAGGCGAATCATTCGTTCAAAGCTGTGGGCCTCTGCGTAGGAAATTCTATCACTCCGGGCAACGCGTTACACTCCCAGATTGCCATGGAGGGTTCAGTTAGACTTTCCTAGGCCTCCATGCTTTGTGAACAAGTCCCTGTAATTGTCGTTTGTATGTATAATTCAAAGCACCAAAGTAAGAGAAGTTGTAGATTTATTTCATCATATTATACAGACTGAATGGTTGTACAAATTTATTTCCTGCTAGTGTTAAGAACTGCTTTTTTTGTGTGTGTGTGTTTCCGTTTTAATATTTTCCTTCTCTCTCAATTTTTGGTTGAATAAACTAGATGACGTTCAGTTGACCTAAGGCGGTTGTGCTCCACAGGGCTGATTTTGTTTTTCCTTTTTGTTCCTCAATGATATTTATTAAATAGCTTCTAAGGGTACAAGAGCATCTGTCCTTTGTCACTTCTCCTGCAGCCTGTGCTATGAGGGTAGCAGTGTATGAGCTACCCGCGTGCATGTCAGCGGCTCGGGCCCGACAGCCCGGGTTCTGAGAGCAACCGGGCTGAATGTTAGCCCCTGTTGTGTTCTGTGTTAGTGATCACTGCCTTTCATGCAGTCTGTTGGAATAATAATATAAAAAGATAATAAGTTAAAAGATTTAAAAACAACCACATAACATGGTATCAAGAGTGGCGGCCAAGCTCTTCTAAAATCTGGTAGCTCTAGCTAATTGAAGCAAAAGGAGTTTAAACAAAACAAAACAAAACAACAAAGCCCAAAGTTGTTCAGTTATTCACTAGGAGATAAGGCAAACCCCAGATAGTCAACATCAGTTCATTTGGGAAACTGGGGATCTTTGGGGCTTATGGGATGCAGCCCAGAGGAAGGCATGCCCAGGCTGGAGTAGGTTCTGTGGTCCTCTCTGAGCTGCCGTTCCCTCCTCCTTGTCTAGCCTCAAGGAGACGATCTTCTAGCAGGAGAAACAGGAAGATTTCCTCGTTGGGAAATCTCGGCGGATTCTCGGGCGGATTTGCAGTTGCTGGATCTCTGCAAGATGGAAAGGAGCTGGGCTTCACGTCTGTTTTGCTTTTCTACTGTTGAATTGAATAACATCACAGTGAAGGGTTGATTGGAATGTTTGCGAAACATGAAATAACCATTTTGTAACCTACGCTGTATAGTTTCCTTTTACTCTGTTGACAGAATGTGTAACGCTGGCACACATCTGAAAAATCTCTGTTAATCGCCTCTCTGCTTTCTTAGCAAATATTTCAAGCCTAAAGCTCAATGTTGAAATAAAGAAGTAGAGGATTACTGAGATGCAAATGAAGATCTGACTGGCTCCTAATTCGGATGCGGTTTCTGGTTACTTGTGAAACACCCAAGGCAGTGGTCGTCTGTTGCCATCTTAAACTTGGGCGCTGTTACTGGAGAGTTCCAATGTTTCAGGATTTGCCACTTTTTTCCTTCATACAGATTTGAGTGAATGCCCTTTCACCTTAAGAACAGGAGTTCAAATTCTTGACATTCTTGGGGGTAGGAGAAGGGCGGGCAGGGGTGGGGGGCACACGTAGCAAAATCCCAAACTCAACACTCCAGCTACATTTTGTTTTAGGTGCTATAGCGATAGTGGTACGTTTGATCCTATTCCTGCCTCAGACAAATGCCATTTTATCATTCTGTACGTGGATTTTACATTCTAAGATATTTTTGGAGGATGACGCAAAAGATTTTAAAACAACTATGTAACTATTCTCCAGTTTGTCCTTTCGAATGTTATCATATGTTTTCATGGCTTCAATAGTTTTGTTCTTTCTTTTTTTCTTCACTTAAAAGAAAAAAGACACACTAGAACAGCCACAGGAGAGAGGGTTTCCTCTAGAAAAACAACAAGATTGTAGATCTAAAATGCTACTCCAATATTCTTGAGTAAATTGTACGCCTGATTAATTTTCCATCTCTTCTGCCTCGCTTTTGAAATAGCTGCACTTAGCACATCCATGGGAATATATGTGAAGATTTGGAATATTTCTTAAAAACATTTTAAAAGCCAACATAATAGAAAAAAAACAAACTACATAGCTGTTGAACAGTTTTGCCATTTATGGACGTTCGTGATGTAAAAATTCTGAATGAAAACACTTCTTTCATTGATGCAACACATAATACCTTTGAGGATCTAGGTTGAAGTCCATTTAAAAACTTTTTTTTTTTTAATTAAAAAAAAGCAGATTAGGAAATAGAGAAACCAAGGTTCCAGTGTCTCAGTCTGGTGACATTTACAGGTTATTCCCCTTTGAAAAAAACAACGTGAACTGTGGCGAGGTTGGGCCCCTGGGTTGGTCTCCATGCAAGCAGAAGGTGTGACACAAGTGGGGACACTCAGAACCTGCCTTCTGAGAGCAATGTCTATTTTCTAAACCATTTTTTAAGCGTTTAGAATTATTTTTAAAGCTGAGTCCTCATCGCAGGACATCATTTTAGTATTTCCTAAGTCTAGAAACTGTGTGAAAGGAGCAAATCCTTCCCAGGTAATGCATGTCGGATCCGAATTCAGTAAAACACCTGTTCACAAAATTCAAACTCAGAAACTCAAATGCCATCCATTTCCCACATCTGATATGTTCCTCACAATGGTGAATTGTCCCACTGACCTTTCAGAGATTTAGAAGCATTATGATTCCACGTTCTTCTGTGTACTATCCCCCTGTCCTCAACCCCAAATCCACCCCAAATCCTCAAACCATTCTTGTGATCCTTCCTGGACAGCAGGCATTACTGACTCCTCTGTAGAGAAATTCCCTTCCATTTCCAAGCTAAGCAGAGATTAAAAAATTTTTTTTTAATTAAAAATTTAAAAATCACAAAAAGACAACCTTTGAACGATAGCATTTTATTGTTTTATCCACAGAGTAGAAATTTTAACCATGATCCAAAATAGCTGAGTAATACACTAACCCCTTTCTGCACTTTCAAATGAAATGAGCTTCTGAAAAACATTTTCATTTTCGCTTATTCCATCTTTCTCATGTTGGTGTGAACACACCCTCAGACTGGGACTTGTCTGCACTTCTTTGCAAAAACCCAATAAAGGGAAAACCCCAGAATTCAGAGAAATTCACTGATCATCTGAAACGTCTGACCACCACTGTCTTAGGAGTCTGGGAACTTGGGTTTTTATTCCTGGCTGTACCACTAACAAACAGGGTTATCTGGGGACTTTTGTTTGATTTCTCTGGGGGTGGGCTCTTTACATCATTAGAAGACATGCTGTCTAAGACCCATGTGAGAAGAAAAATGCCATGATTCCATTGGATTTTTAAACTTCTTTTGGAGAACACCCTTTATTAGGAAAGACGTCCTCACAGCCCTGGTTAGAATCTTGAGCAGGCTGTAATGAGGTTCCAGATGGGCTGGGGTCGTCCCACTCTCATCTGCCCTTAGTACTATCTTGCAAAACACAAATTAACTTGTATTTTGTGACTGTCACCCTGGGACAGGAGTTAGTGTCCCAGCCTGCGGATTCCCTGCTCTTTCCGCAATGTGTCCAGGCCCCTCCTGAGCGGAACACACAGGACTTGCTTGTCCTGCTGATGTTGGCAGTGTGATTCATATTTCACTCATCCATTGTGTAAAGAAAGTCTGCCTGAATTGCTTATAGCCCATTCTAGGGAGATAGCCAGCGTCCAGCCTTTCTTTTTCCTTGCGTTCTCTCTCTCTCTCTCAGGAGAGGAGGATCAGCAGAGGAAATAGATCAATGTTCCCCCAGAGCTGTTCCTTTTGGGGTGCTCTGTCCGGATTCCGGTTTCTCTGGGCTGTTCCTCCGTCACCCTTGACCTTCTTTGCAGGGGATCCTGGTCCATTAGACACATTGTTTGCGGTGCGCTTTTTCAATCCCCTGTCATGTCTGTGTGCACAGTTTGGAGTGGGGATTTGGAGAGCGGGCACCCTCCCTGTCTCAGGCTAAACAAAAGGCGTGCAGTGCAAAGCACTCCGCCATGCTGCCCGGGCCCAGCAGCAGTCCCAAGGCCTGCAAATACCTGGAGGGGAGCCGCTGATTCCTAGGGAAGCAGCTGTGGGCCCAGCCTTGTGCAAATGAGGGATGCCGTGTGGTGACAGGGCAAACCAGCCCCTGGCACCGGCTCCTAATTCAGTGCATTGACCTGATGGGGACCCCCCTGCAGAAGGATCCGGATGGGGTCGGCTCGATGCCCAGACTACCAGGTAGTCGACCAAGACATCAGCCAATCTGGTCTAACTTTTTTGGAGGAGAGGCCAGTGGACATTTCCAGAAAATGAAAGTTTTGCTATTTTCTTTGTTATTTTGATTGCTTTTTTCTCATTATAGGATTAGTTAATACTTCTTAACCAAACTTGTAAAATACCCCTCAAATTTTTAAAGTTAAGTTTTACTTTTTTCCCATTTTTTTATTTTAAAGAAGCAGAAGAAACAAGATTTGGGGGGGATGCTATTGAATGGGCCGTGTGTGGTCCAGTCTTTTGAATAGTTGGTCTGGAATCGTTTTTTGAATCTGGTGGCCCCAGGTATGGGGCTGGTGGAGCGGGGGCTTGGGTACAGCGTGTGCTTTTGGGGGGTCATTACAACTCCAGCTTATGAATTGGGAGGGGTCGTTAAGTAAAATCCACCCGGTGAATGCGGCCACCCTCTCCTTCTTGGTATTGGGAGGTTTGCTCCCCCCCTTTGTCGGGCTGGCCTCTAACAGCTGGACAGGACAGCTGCTGGGCGTCTTGTAAAGCAGGCGTCTCTGAACACAGCAGCTTCCTCGGCCGCAGCCCCGTCCACGGTCACTGCCAGCTCTGAGCTGAAGCTGCCTGGACTCCCTCGTTGACAGCCTGTGACATTGAGTCAGAAATCCTGCCAAGTTCTCCACGGCAGGCCCAGAGCGGACCTGTCTTCTGTGAACTTGAGAGGTGAGTGCATGAAGCCCCCTGTCCTTCACCTGGAACTTTTCAGGGCTCCCTGGTGGCCTTAAGCTCGGCCTCCTTCAGAGAATACCCAGCTTCCCAGCGGTCAACCCATTGCGTTCACTCTTCTGAAGACCCGAGGACCACTGACAGCGGCCTGGAACCATGGGGACCTCCCAGAAGGACAGGGGGGCTGGTCACTTGTTCTGTCTGGCCCTCGGGACTCACGTGGACTGGACAATGAGAGGAACGAGGGTGAGAACGTGGCCTGCAGGCTATAGTACACACTGGCTCCCTACCAAGGCCCAGGGCCCGTCAAACCACAGAGAAATGAGAGCTGCCTTTGTGTTGCACACACCCTGTATGGAAGGCACGGTGCTCAGGGCTTCCAAAGCCCGCTTCCCAGAAAAGCCAAGTCCAGTGAGAAGAGTATCCTCCTCATTTTATGGAAGAGAAAAAGGTAGGGTGGAGAGGCTGAGGAACACCCAAGGTCACACATCTGGTGAGGGGGTTTGCTGAGACGGAACCCCCTGGGTGCACAGCGGGCCCCCCGATGGGGGCTTAGCCCCGTGAGGGGCAGCCAGCCCCTTGTGCTCAGCTCGGTGCCGGGCTCCTAAGACACAAGCAACACATTTCGTTTGATTCACAAACGACTGTGCAATGAACTGCTTTGAACCTAGATCGGTCCCTTTCTCAGAGGAGAAATTGAAATCCCTCATTGGACACAGCGGCCTCCAATCTGACTGAGTTCTGGGTGGGGAGAAGGGGTCGGGGGTGTGTGAGGCCGACAGGATGCCTTTGAAGTTCCCCCAAGGCCTGGTAACTGGTCCACAGCAACAGCAACACAGCTTTGTCTCCCAGGCAAATTCTTGGGGAACCTCAGGTCCGGTGCCTCCAGGAAGCCAACATTTGTATCATTTTCTTCCTGCTGCTGTAACAAACTACGGCAGCCTTGCTGGTTTACCACTCACTTCTGGAGGTCCAAGTCTGAAGTCAGTTTCACCAGCTTGAGTTACAGGATCATGAGGTCACGGGGTCACGGGGTGGGCTCCTTGTCGGTGGCTCTAGGGGAGGATCTGTTCTCTTGCCTTTTTGAGCTTCAAGAGGCCTCCTGCCTTCCTTGGCTCAGGGCCCCTTCCTTGTTTCACTCCAACCCCTTGTTTTCATCATCACATCTCCTGCTCGTCTTTTGTCAAAAAATAGTAGCTGACAGTTCCCCTGGAGAAGGATACGGCTTGGGCGGGGGAAGGGTCCCGACCCCTCCCTCTCCAGGGTTAGCCGCGCTATGTGAAGCTGGGGTCTCTGATCTTGTCTTTATTGGCATCAGGCCTTAAGTGACTGCGTTTGGTCTCACTGGCTGCTGCGTACTCTGATACCCGGGTATTGATGAAAGAAAGAAGGGAATGAAGAAATTCTTTATCCGAGCCCAGGGCAGTCTTAGACACGGCCCCTAATCTCACAGGGTGACTTGGGTTTCTTGGACTGCAAGGCATGCTGGGAGTGAGTTTTTCACTTTATGATGCATGTATTGAGGCAGGTGGACGAGATGGCTTCCTGTGAGCAGGGCAGGGACGGAGCCCTTTTTCCACCTTCGTGCTCCTTAGGCCCTTTCTGTGATGGTGGAGTGTAAGGCAATGGTGGAGACCCTTGAGTCTGCCCTCCTTAATTGGGTATAAATGAGGGCATTTCCAGGACAGCATTTTACCCATGTGACAGTGCTTTGGAATGGAATTTCAGAGGCTCTAGCTGGTGAGTAGCAGGATATATCTGGGTGAGAAACAGCCCTCTCTCAGCTTCCCCCAAATTATACCAAGCAAGTGAGCATCTAATCCAGCTATAAGTGAAGTCAACCCTTCCCTTAAGAGGTTTACAGCCTCTCTGGGGAGATGAGAGGGCCTGAGAACAATTAAATTGGGAATGCAGATCTGGTTCACTGGTGGAGCAGGTTCTGAGCCTCAGTCCTCTGCTTGTAACCAGGAGAAGAGAGGACCTTACTGTCTTAATTGGATCGGGGGCCTGGAGCTGCCACTCGGGCTCCCGACCTGTGACGGGTGGCGATGTTAAGGCATGGGGCTTGGAGCTTAACTCACTGCGTCCCTGATTCCATCCGAGGCTGACTCTCCAGTTTGGGGATTAGACTTTCCGCAAAGTTTCTTTGGAGATTCCAGAGCAAGCCCGCCCCTCTGCTCCTTAGCTCACCCATTCAAAGATGGGGAAGAGAAAGCAAAACACCTCTGCCAGCCTGCTGGCCTCGTCACCAGCAGCTCTGATGAAGGTACAGGTTTTCAACGGCAGCAGAGTCTAAGAAGAGGGTTGGGGATTAGGTGTCTGCTTTCCATTACGGCAGATAGAAGAGCTGGCAGGATGTCCACTCTCATAGCCAGCTGGCTGGACCGAGGTGAAAGGAGAGGAGGAAAGAAAGAGGCATGTATCAATCCACTTTTTCCATCTCCGAGGTCCTCGGAGGTACATAGCCGGCCCGTGTTTCCTCACTGTCACGACCTGGGAAACAGAAGATGGAGGGGCATATCTGAGTTACCCAAAGACACAGAGAAGCTTGTCCCCAAGGGCCCGTCCTAGACCGTGTGAGTGCTGGCGTATCTGTTCTCAGCCTAGACAGTAAAAGACAGAAAAGCCTACCCTGTAAGTCTTAACACGTAAGGGAAATGCTGCTTTGGTTTACTTACTGCTGAGAAAACAATGTTTGATATCTAGAAAAAGATACCTCTGATGGAAGATGTCACCTTGATTTCACATCTTAAACAATAAGTCCCATTCCTGTCCGAGGACGTCTTAGCACCGTGCTTTGCTCCCATCAGCCACTGAATTTAATGTCTGTGACATGTGACAAAGAGAGAGTCCTGGCTTGACCCTTTGAGTCTCCATGGAGCCTCACGGAAGACAGACAGCCGGAGTTTAGTGAGAAAAGATGCTCACTGTGGGCTGAAGTTTGCAAATCAATACAGTGTGTTGGCTTGCTCGGAACTTCCCCATTTTGTTAAGGATTACATTTCTACATGGTTTGCAGACTAGATGTTAATCAGTGGCTGTTGGCCAGAGAGGGCCAACCCCACCAGCAAATAAATACATTTAAGATGTTGAGAGTGATCGACCGAGGAATATGTACGCGGAGACCCGGAGAATATGAAACCAGTTAAGAAGTCAAAGGTCATTTTGTTCAGGGCAAAATTCTTGTGCACGGTGCTGACAGTTTGCCCTCTGGGTGTTTTCGGAGCTTAAAGGATCAAACTCGTCCACATGAAATATGGAATGTCTAATACAGAAGCCTCATGCACGCCTTCGGCCCAACCTTTTGGCCCTGTAATTAACATGGCTCCAGCTTCCTGGTGGATACCACCCTGCCTAGAGCTCTAGGTAGGCATGGCCTCGCTGAACTCATGGGCTGGTACCTCCAGAGGATGTTTAAGGTAGGCTTAGGTCATACAACAACATGGCAGGGTTTCCCTGGTGGTGCAGTGGTTGAGAGTCCGCCTGCCGATGCAGGGGACACGGGTTCGTGCCCCG
Source organism: Stenella coeruleoalba (assembly GCF_951394435.1). Lineage (NCBI taxonomy): Eukaryota > Metazoa > Chordata > Mammalia > Artiodactyla > Delphinidae > Stenella > Stenella coeruleoalba. The sequence continues at coordinate 159,205,844 of NC_137147.1, forward strand.
GTCCGGGAGGATCCTGCATGCCATGGAGCGGCTGGGCCCGTGAGCCATGGCCGCTGGGCCTGCGCGTCCGGAGCCTGTGCTCTGCAACGGGAGAGGCCACAGCAGTGAGAGGCCCGCGTGCCGCAAAAAAAACAAAAAACAAAAAACAAAACATGGCAAACTGCACCGTCTACAGCTTCCTTTAGGCTCTGTGCAGGAGGGGGAGGGGGAGGGGGAGGGATCTCTTTCTCCACGTCTGAGATCAGTTTCCGGCAATCAAGGGGCTTCTTTGCAGAAGTCCCACCTAGGCTGGCCTGAGAATGTCACTGTCAAATGGACTTCTATGCTAAGAGAGGGATGAACAGTGAGTTTTTTACTAAAAAGAAAAGAAAAGAAAAGTTTATTTTCCTGGAGGTTGGTAGGGTAGAGAAGGCATTTATTTTGAGAGATGTTGATTTTAAGAATCATGAGTTATGTGGGGAGACGGATGATGAATAGGTGACTAATCCAAGGAGGTGAAGTTTGCTGTGGATTCGCCTCTATCACCTCTTGCTGACTTCCACCTACTCTCTTTTGGCGTCTCTCACTGTGAAGCTAAGCCCCAGGTACCGTCCCTCATTCACCCTGGAAACCAGATGCAAGCAGAGCCTGGAACTCTGGGCCGTGTCAACTGATCTCCCTGACTCCACTCTTTTTTTTTTCTTTTTAAATTTTTTTCCAGCTTTTTTGAGGTGTAATTGACACAGAAAAATTGTACGTATGTAGGGTGTACAACGTCATGATTTAATATACATAGACATTGTGAGATGATTACCACAATCAAGTTAATTAACAAAGCCATCACTTTATATAGATGCCTTTTTGTGTGTGTGTGGTGTGACATTTAAGATCTGTTCTCTCAGCAGATTTCAAGTATACAATATAGTATTATTAACAATAGTCACTATGCTGCACATTAGATCCTCGGAACTTATTCGTCTTAAAACTGGAAGTTTGTAACCTTTGACCAGCATCTCCTCATCTCCCCCACCCCCAGCCCTTGGAAACCACTGTTCTGGCTCTATGCTAACTTCACCCTTTTGAGCTAAGGATGTTCATGAGCCCTAATGGCTTAAACTTACCCTTCTTTTCTGTGCTTTCCATGTCAAAGAAGCTTGTCCTGCCTTACAACTTAAACCAACACAAGAGTCCCATGGGAGTTCTAGGCCCCAGGGACCATAGGATATCTTTGGGCAAAGGGACTTTTTTGGTGTCTTTCAACACCTAGGGCAGTGCTATCTGTTGAACAGTCGTATCAGCTAATGCATAAAATGGCCACCAAATCTGGAAACGTAGCGATGATTTTAGCATGTAAGGAGATCACTGTCAATAAACCAATGATGTATTCCCCCATGTTTTTAGACTTGGGGGCCACCCTGAATATTGAGCACTTACCAGGTGCTTTACGTATGCTTCTCATTTAATTATCCCAACGGTCCTGGGCTGTAGGTATTACTCTTATTCTGGCTCTCCGTCTCTTTTTTTTTTTTCCGGTACGCGGGCCTCTCACTGCTGTGGCCCCTCCCGCTGCGGAGCACAGGCCCCGGACGCGCAGGCTCAGCGGCCATGGCTCACCGGCCCAGCCGCTCCGCGGCACGTGCGATCTTCCCGGACCGGGGCACGAACCCGCGACCCCCTCATCGGCAGGCGGACTCTCAACCACTGCGCCACCAGGGAAGCCCGTAGGTATTACTCTTAATCATCCCTGGTTTACATAGGAGGACAAAACTTAAAGAAGCTAAATGAGTCATGAATGTAGGCTCCGGAGCTGTGTTGCAGCTGCGTTGCTGCATTTTCCCCTCTCGTCTGAGAGCTTCTCCTCATGAACAGCAACCAGGAGCTGAAGAATGGATGCTGTGCTCCCGTGTTCTCAGGCTTTTGGATTTTGGGGGGAAGCATTTTCCATTGATTCTTTAGGCTGAGTGATTCGTCTTGCAGTTTCTCCCTTAAAATGCAGCCTAACCTCTCTCCCAAGAGGTTAAGTTACTTGCCCAACATCTCATGGCAGGCAAAGGTCAAAACTGGGGTGAAAACTCACAGGCAGAGCTCGGGGCTGGTGTCCCGTGGGGAATGCGCTTAGCAGAGGCAGGTTATGTTTAAATTCGATTGCTTGCTGGTCACCGGCGGTCTTCGTGGGAGCCCAGCATAATCTCAGTGTGGAAGGTCTGGTTTTAGAATCCCTTTCTGAAAAGGAAAACTCACCGCAGTGTTCTTAACAGCATATTTACATAGCCAAGACATGGAAGGAACCTAAATGTCCCTTGACAGATGAATGGATAAAAAAGATGAGGTATATATAAATATATAATGGAATACTACTCAGCGATTAAAAAGAAAATGAAATAAGGCCGTTTGCAGCAATGTGGATGGACCTAGAGATTATCATACTGTTAAGTCAGACAGAGAAAGACAAATATTGTATGATATTACTTATATGTGGAATCTAAAAAAAATACAAGTGAACTTATTTACAAAATAGAAACAGACTCACAGACATAGAAAACAAGATTGTGGTTACCAAAAGGGAAAGGGGGGGTGGATAAATGAGGAATATGGGACTAACAGATGCACACTACTATATATAAAGTAGATAAACAGAAAGAATTCACTGTATAGCACAGGGAACTATATTCAATATCTTGTAATAACCTATAATGGAAAAGAATCTGAAAAAGAATATATCTATGTCTATATCTATATCTGAATCACTTTGCTGTACACCTGAAACTAACACAATATTGTCAATCAACTATACTTCAACTTAAAAAAATCCCCTTCCAAGACTGAAAAAGAATGCAATTTTCCATTGCACGACATGTAAAGCGTGGTCATTGCCTTCCAAATTGCTGGCTTGCCCGCACACTGGATAGCGGGGTTTCGGGCCCCACTTGGAGACCTGCCTCCCTTAATTATGTCTTGGCTGGTAAAATGCAACCAAACTAAACACAAAACACTTAGTGCAATAAAAGAATCCATTTTTTACGATGGAGAAATTAACCAGTGTTGAGCAGTAGGGGTTAAGGAAACTGTCATAAAATATAATTATAATAACAATAATATGAAGAGTGGTACACGGTACATGGCCTCCTGCCTTTCATCCCAGATCTGATACTGACTGGCTAATGCTAATTAATACGACTTGCCCAGTCAGAACTATGTGTGGGTCTAGAGAGGAAGCAGGGATTTGTTTGTTCGTTTGCTTTTATAAATTGTGCCTCTTGGCTTGGCCGAAACGAAGGTGGAGATGCAACACTGGAGCTTTTGTCCGAGGACTTGAGTGCCTTCTAAAGTCCTGTATTGAAGCTTCTAGGACTGGGATTCCAGACTCCCTGACATTGTCAGGTCTTCTGTCCCGGAATTCCTGTGACATTTGGGTCCAGTCTTGCCTTCTTTTGAGGAAGAGTGTGGGCTTGACATGGTTCCCTCCCCATTTGGGCTTTGAACAGAATTACTACCAGCACGGAATTTCATTTTATTTTATTTTTGGCCGCACAGCGTGGCTTGTGGGATCTCAGTTCCCTGACCAGGGATTGAACCCGAGCCTTTGGGATTGAAAGTGTGGCGTCCTAACCACTGGACCACCGGGGAACTCCTTAGGGCAGAATTTTAGAAGCCTGGTTTCAACCTAGGGTACTGTGTACTTCACCTCTGGGTGTATTTGGTTTCTATCCCCAGGTTTGCTGGGCTTGGCCGAGAAGCAGGTTTGGTTAGTGATTGAAATGGGCTCCCGAGGACCCAGATCACTGATGCTGTTGCTTTGGAAGAAGGAATGAAGGGGACGGGGAAGACCCAGCGTGTGCGGCAAACTCTCCAAAGGTGGTGTGTCAGTTGTGCATTTCTTTATTCCCCATGAGTTTGGGGTGGAATCGTGGCAACCGGAGGGACACACTCTCCCAAGCCACCCATCGGATGGAAGATTTGGGAAGAGATGAGGATAGGAGGGTCCAGGCAGACTCCTGGACCTGCGAACTGGGCTGCCAAGATCAGGGTCAGCCCTGAAACAGGCAGCCATCTGTCTGTTCACCTTCCAGCTGTAGCAGAGTGGTAAAGAGCACAGATTTTGGAGCCAGGTAGCCCGGATGCAAACTCTGGCTCTCTAGGCGTCAGTAGCTTCATCTGTAGTAAGGGGATATACTATGCATTTAGTCATTATGGGGATTAAATGAAACACTATATACCTTAGCACTATGTTGGACACCAATTCAGCCTATAACGGTGAAGAGTTATCATTATCCCTTCAACGACTGAAGTCTTTCCAGAGTTTAGTTACCGAAAGATTGCCTGGCAAGGATTAGTTAACGGCAGGGTCACAGGAGAGGTATCCGGGATGGGAAAGGATCACTTGGACAGGGTGAGTTGAGATGGCTACAAAGATATATTCACCTCCTTCTGTCTCTGCCATTTGCAATTGTGTGCGAGGCCCTCCAATGGGCTGTGGACTTGAAACTGCTGCTCCAGCACATTCATGGGCAAAGGTGGGAGCAGGGTGGATGCTAAGCGATGCTAAGTGAGCCAAAACCCAGTGCCTTAGAAAACAATTCCAAATAATGTATTCAGGACAAACATCTCAGATTGGGAGAATTTCTACAGGCAGCATGGAGGATGGCATCACAGAGGATGGGTGGATGTGATGCTAAAAGGAAGGCTTAAGGCACCAGAATTGGGACAGAGCCACTGGGGAAGACTGGTTTAGTGCATTTCTGTCTCTAGGCATGTTTAAAACCGCAAGAGTAATATAAAAACCTCAACTGAAGACTGGTCTTGCGTCCCAGGGAGGTCAACCATTTTATACATTTTAGGGGTGGTGAAGGCAACCCGTTGCCATCTGTGATATCCAAGATAAGGCTGGGTATTAGGATTCATTCTTGCTATTACTCTGAAAACCAGAGCACCCCCGAAACCAGACGGTTCCATGTTGTGTTGAATGGGTGCTCCACGCCAGCATGCCATGAATGATATCCAGCAAGGGATGGTGGAACAGATAGAAGCATTCAAACAGATCCAAACTAGATAAGAGTCAGAATGACTGGCCTTCCAAGAGGCGGCTACTGGCCTTTTACAAAGGCGGTTATTGAACAATGACAGAATCTGCTCTCCCAAGGCAATGATAGGAATAGGGAGGCTGCCCCTTGCCAGGGATTGGCCAACAGAGTCAATTTTCTAAATGTCTGTCTGAAACTCCTTTTTGAAATTTTTTATTTATTCTATTTATTTATTTTTTTACTTTTTAATTTTAAAAAATATCTTATTGGAGTATAGCTTGCCTGAAACTCTTTTACAAAAGTCCCTAGAATTCTAAGGATTGGCATAGCGGTGGGAAGTACAGTTTAGGTTTTCGTTTGTAGTTTTCTCTGTCAGTGTTGTGAAAAAGGCGAGAACTAATATCATTCATATGAAGAGAGGAGAATACCCACCAAGGATTGGATCTGAGCTCTCAACTTCTCTCTTCTTCCTCTTGGAACCATATGGTTCATGACTGAAGGTGATGAAAAATGTCCAGAATGGTAGAGCTTCTCAGTCTCTGTCATAACTTTCACTTGTTACATGAGACCGGACAAGGGGCTTACTTTCCTTGTGCTACAGTTTCCTCATTTCAAGACCACGGAATATTATGGAAATTACAGCTTGTGGGTCCTTTGGTGAAGGGTGTATCAATAGGAAAGTGTTGGCAACTCCATCATGGCCTATTTTGTTTCCCCCAAGTGTTGTTAGTTTAGCCAAGGGTGAGGCCAAGTTGTTGGGCAATACTGAAAAATGTTGGACTACAGTGTGCTATTTAACCCGATGTATAAAATACCCTTGGCACCTGGAGTACGACTGGCAGCGTGGACACCAGCCTGGACATCAGCCTCACACGTGTTCAGGGAGATCCTCAGAAAAATAAACACTTAATAAAACTCAACATGATCAAGACGTTGGCTTCCAATAATAGGATCAGATTCATATAAGTCGTTTCAAATAAGTCGTTATTTATTGAGGATGGTCCCAAATGTAGGTGTTTGTGTCTGACAGTGTGTGTGTCTACATGTTTGTCCGTGGATGGGCAGGTGTTTGCATGTTTGTGTGTTTCTCTTGACGTTCCCAATCCAAATATAAATCAGTTTAGGTTTATTCATGATCTTGAAATGCCCATGTCTTTTTCCTCTTCCATCAGAGAAGATAGCAGAAGCACAATATTTGGGTAGGAAAGAGAATGTTTTTCAGGGTTGCCTTCTCTCTCTCTCTCTCTCTCTCTTTTTTTTTTTTTTTGCTGCATGGTGCATCATGTGGGATTTTAGTTCCCCGACCAGGGATCGAACCTGTGCCCCCCTGCAGTGCAAGCGTGGATTCTTAACTACTGGACCGCCAGGGAAGTCCCAGGGTTGCCTTCTCTTTAATGTAGGGCTAAATTTTCTGGAGGAAAAGGCTGGTGATGTTCACTCTGATTCTCTGACGTTTGGATGGGGGACCGACCTGGCAAGAACTCTAAGACCCTGCTCTTCCTCGGGGAGACAGCCACCGGTAGGCAGGCTCTGCTCTGGGTGTAGCTGCTGGCCTCGAGCTCCAATGATGCTTCCCGCGGACTCTTATGGACTCCTTTAAGGGTTAACCAGTGATCTGAACTCTTATCTAAAGCAGTTTCCTAAAGCATTTGGGTAAGGACTGCAGTCAGCCGTCACGTAGACTCAGGTCTCTAACTCTCCCCAATCTGGAAGCATCTTAGAGCCCTAGAGGGGACAAGGAGTCACCTTTCTCCTTTGCACGATTAGAAGATGTGTTTTCATTTTGGCAAGGCAAACTTGTCTGATTACATATTATAGCTGGGCATGCACAGTAATTCAATTACATCCTAAAGAAAAAAAAATTTCAGTAAAGGTATGAAGTACCCGCTGTGTGGTAAACATTGGGCTCTGCCTTTCATGGTGATCTGATGGTTTGAAAGATGCATAAAACTTCAAAACCGAAAAAGAAATGATTCAGACACATTAAGACAAACAGGTTTGACTGCTTCTCCTGCCTCTGGTGTCAGATTGACTCGTGGCTGGAGCTGATTAATAGCAGTGGCAAGTCCCATATGAGTGGCTCTTCATAAAGAGAATCAGTGGCTGCACAAACTCAGGTATTCTGAAAAAGAGGCACCGAGGCTAAGTTCCAGGTCACTCCCCAGGCTCCCAGAGCTTAAGGAGAGCTCACAGGGGCAGAATAACTGACTCATGCATTTTTTTCGATTGTAGAAAATGTATTTTCTCCTCAGTAAAATGGGCGTTTCTATGAAGATGATAACACAGGTAGAACATTTAGCCTAGCGCATAGCTATTCAGCAGATGGTGACTGTTCTTAGTATTATTAGAAAGGCTCAGTCATCCATATGTTTAATACCTTGGAAAATGATGTTAAAGATAACATGTGTCAGTGAGGAGGTGGAGAAATTAGAAACTTTGTACATCAAAAAATTAAAAATAGAACAGCCATCTGATCTACTCCACTTCTGGGTATTTATCCAAAAGAACTAAAACCAAGATCTTAAAGAGATATTGCCTCTACTATGCATGTCCATCACAGCACTACCCACAATGGCTGAGATGGGGAACAACCTGCATGTCCATCAACAGACGAATGGATAAAGAAAACGTGCTCTATACTTACAGCGGAATACTATTCAGCCTTTAAAAACAAGAAGATTCTGCAATCCGTGAAACAGGGATGAACCTGGAGGACATTATGCTAAGTGAACTAAACCATCACAGAAGGACAAATACTGCCTGATTCTACTTATATAGAGGATCTACAGTAGTCAAATTCATAGAATCAAAAAGTAGAATGGTGGTTGCCAGGGCCAGGGAAGGGGAGAAGAGGAGTTACTAATCAATGGGAATAAAGTTTCGGTTAATAGAGATGAATAAGCTCTAGAGATTGTACCTAGATTGTACATTGTACCTGAATCCATGATAATAGGCCGTACACTTAAAAATGTGTCGAGGGTAGATCTCATGTTAAGTGTTCTTACCGCAATAAGATAAAAATGAAAAAAAATCAGCGAGGATAGAGAAGACAATTAACAAAAAGAAAAAGAAAAGGATGCTGATGCTGCTATGTAGCTGTCTGTCAAAACAAAGATGTCCGTGACCAAGACGTTTGGGTCAAGAACTCTATAGATTCAATGAATGATCAGAACATTTTCCAGCTGTAGAATTGACAAATGCTTCCTGAGAGTTGGCACAAGGCAAGACAATACCAGGCCCAAGGAGGGATGTTAAGAACTAATAACCATGGGCATTACCCTTCAGAAGCTTAGCATCTAGGAGGGAGCATGAATCATGTCATGAACAACCACACCTTTAAGTCTGATTAGGAAGGTGCAGATGAAAAGGAAAATGACAAGGAGTGGACCAAGGGAGGCTGTGGAGAGTGAGTACCATTTGATGTGAGTTTGAGGGGTAGTAGGATTTTACTAGGCAGCTTGGTATGGAGGGCAGAGGCACTGCATGCAGAGGAAAGCGTGTGAGCTACATGTGGAGGCAGGGAAGGAGGAGGCTCTTACTTGGAGTTGCCCAGGTTTCTAAGACTACAGAGGACACATAAAAGTTAAAAAGAGACGTCGGGGCCAGATTATGAGTGGCAGGTCAGAGAGCTGGGAGTTTCTTCACTCCTCAATATGGAGGTGTGAAAGGTCTTTCAGCAGAGGAGTGGTCCAGTCACAGCTGTATGTGTGATAATGGGAATAGGATGGGTTGGGGGCAGAAAGATGGAAGAAGAGACACCAGCCAAGAGGCCATGGCAGGCACCCAAGTAGAAGGTAATAAATGGCATCTAATTCAGGGTAACAGCTTGAGGAGGTGGGGACAGATGGGAGAGATCTCCTGAAGGAAAACTCAGTAGAATCTGGAAACTGGTTAGATGACATGGGTTGAGGTAGAGTGGGCGTCTACACTGGGTGACAGTGAAAATGACTACCATTCTCATTTGCTCGGCCTTCCAAAACACCCCAGGTCCCTCCTAGAAGTGTACGTCCAGTCTCAGGGTGGCAGTGAATCCAGATGGGATGATAAACCAAGCCTCAGACATATTGAGTTGTTGGTGGGGTATCTTGATCAAATTGTCCAACAGGTGGGGAGATATATGAACGTGGAGTTTGGAAGAGATGAACTTTTGGGGGTGATCTAGGTAAAGTTATGCTTGAGGCCATGGTAAGCCTATGAGGTCACAAAGAGAGAGCTTGAGGTTTGAGATAGATTATGGATTCATGAATGGGAACATAACTTTGAAGATCACCCCATGTAAGAGATAGAAGGCAGGGGAGTTCCCTGGCCGTCCAGTGGTTAGGACTCTGTGCTTCCACTGTAGGGGACACAGGTTCGATCCCTGGTTGGGGAATTAAGATCCTGCATGCCACACAGTGCAGCCAAAAAAGAAAAATTAAAAGAAAAAAAAAAGAGGTGGAAGACAGGAAGCACAGGAGCTGGCAAGGCTAATGCAGAAGACTGTCTGAGAGACAAGGATGGAGCCAGGGAAGGGCTACCTCCTGGAAGTCGGGAGAGGAGCCACTTCGAGAAGTAAAGTCAAGTGTTGCAGAAATCAAGGGTTCAAGGTGGAGAGAAGACCACTAGCTTTCGGAGTTTGGCCACTATTTTGACCTGGAAAAAGAGTTCCGGGTAGACGGCCACAGTGGCTGCAGGATCGTTAGGAGTAAAAGGAGGAGTTGGTGGTGAGGGAGAAGAGGCTCAAGACACGCAGACCCTGCCCTGGGGAATCCCTGCCAGAGGAAAGGTGGGGGGATTCAGTTCAAGGGCTGGGAGGGCCACCATGGAATCAGGTGGGTGAGCAGAAGGGAAGGAGTAGCTGGAAACAAGGCAAGATGCAAGGTGCAAGACAGATGGGGCCGAGTGGAGAGAACCCCACAGAGAGGGGTCGGGAGCAAAGGCCTTGGAAAAAGGAAGTAGCATCAGTCTTCTCCTGAGAAAAAAGAAGAAGAGATGGAAAAAGATTCAGAAGTTGAGGGGGCAGAGGAAAGTGTCACCACACACATGTCACACCTCTATGGTTCGGGGCTATGGCGGGATCTCGAGAGACGTCATGATGAGACCATATTCTCATAAGGCGGGTGGCCAGGCTGTCTGCAGGGAGGCCAGGGGGGCCAGGCAGGGTGTGGAGGCCACGCTGGAGGGTGGGCCTGGGTGAAGGTAGGTACTTTCTGTAGCTATGCCCAGAAGTCCGGGACCAGAGTGGGGAAAGGAGACTGAGACTGTACTCTCAGCTGTCTTGAGACAGACTGAGTCAGAGTCTGTCTCTGAGAGTACAGACTGAGTCAATCCCACCATCAAGGGTGGTATGTGATGCAAATGAGTGGTGCAGACAATAAGAAGTCACAGGAAATAAAATTCCTCTCTGCTTCTTAGCCTGGGGTAGGAATGTGGGCAGCTCAGGTATTGGGTGGACCTTTGTGTCCCGGCAACCTCTCCTGACGCCTGCCCTCCTCTGGGCCACCTTTAGGTTACCCTGCCAGATTCTCATTGTGGGATTTTTTTTTTTCTCTGAAAGATGAGAGAGTGACTCCCCTGAGAGACAGGAAAATCTGGCCCATTGTTCTCTGCTCTACTCGTCTGTGCAGGACGCCTGGCTTCCTTATGCTCCTGTAACAGGGGATGTTTAATCATCACTGCGAGGCATTGAAGGGCAGGCTTCAGCGGCAATGGCCTGGTGGCTGTTTCTAGTCCCTGGTTGTATGTCCCAGAGTGACTTTCAAGGTTGCAGTTCTATAAGGACAAGAAGCAGTGGCGGTGACCATAGCGTGAACCGAGATGCATGGGAATCTGCCGGTAATCTTGCATCAGCCTGGCGGAGCTGATCACGTGATGGGTGAAGGCACTCGAGTTAGGATTTAAAGTCGTGTTCGGCATCGGGTGGTCTTCTGAGTTATCCTCAGGAAGTTCAGCTGAAGCTTTGAGGGACCCTGTAAGAGAGAGAAAAAAGGGACTGGTGACTGTGGATCGAGAGCATAGGGGTTGGACTCTGAAGACCTGGGTTCAAATCTGCGAGCATCTACTAACCAACCCAGCGGCCTCAGGACCTCAGCTCATCATGTGTAAAATGGGCACAGTAATAGCTACCTTGAAGCGTCACTGAGGAGATGTATGAGATAGTGTGCAAAAGGTTGATTAGAACACGCACCTCACAGATGTTATCATGCCATGTCACTGTTGTTTGTTTTTAACATTTGTCTCCCCCACCGGATGATGAGTTCCTTGAAGGCAGAAACCACGTGTCCTCAGAGGACATGTTATCAATAAATGGTTGTTGAATGAATGCATTGCTAGACAGAAACAACCAGCACTCACTAAGGGTTCATGTACCAGGTTTAGTGCCTGTGTTATCCTAATAAATCTTCACAAACAACTCAGTGGGGGAAATACTATTATTATTTTACAGAGGAGGATGTTGCGGCCGAGGGAGGGTCAGTGACGAACAGCTGGCTGGTGGTCGAGTGACCTCTTAGCCACTGTTCTGAGCTGTCTCGGGAGAGAAACACAGGGGCAGGAAAAGGCTTCCTCCAAGGAGTTGAATCTCAGGGGTGTATCAGCCACTGGGAACCCAAGATGGGAAGATACCCTGTCAGAAGCATCCCTCTGATAGTATTCAAATTGCAGCTCCCGTGGAACGTGGAAAGAAATGAGGCCACTCGGCCTGCTGCCCACTTATGTATTAGGTCAGAAACATCCATCAGGGTGGACCCAGTGGAAGGCGACTCCTGCCAGGGAATGGAGAGTCATAGTTGGGCCGGGAGGGCCCTGAGCCTTGGACGGGCTGCCTCGCTGTTTCCTGCTCCCAGGCTGTTGCTCTCATGATGAATGGAGCAGTGGAAAATTCCTCGCTTGGCTTATTTTTTTTCCCTGAACTGAAAACTCGATTTAGGAGCAGTCAGTGCCCCCGGGTGATGCTTTCCCATTTGTCAGGACGCAGAGCGGTCCACCCTCACCTGGATGGGTGTGTGGCGTTGCAGACGGGCCAGGCAGGGACTGGACCTGGCGGCGGCTCCCCAGGCTAGGGCTCACTTGCTGGGGTTGTGGGTGGGGAAAGGGGCCCTGGGAATGTGCAGTTGTGATAGTCCAGGACCCTTGCCCCACAGAACGCAGTCTTACATGGCAGGAACCAGAGCATAGCACCATGGCTTCCTTGGTGTGGAATTAAAATGTCCTGCCCTGGAGTTGCCCTCCTGTGCAGCGTTTCAGAAAGCAAGGATGACCTCTGCCTTTAAAGACCTCCAGAGATATGCCCCCAAATTAACAGCGGTTACTGGGATTATAGGTGCCCCTACTTCTTCATACTTAACTTTCCACATTTCCCACAATGGTTCATGAATTGCTTTAATAATCAGAGAACACAAGGAAAACTCTAGAAGAACGTTAGCCTTCCTTTGAGCTCTCCCTGATTCCTCACTGTCGTTTTTTTTGGTGCGGATGGTGGGGGCAGAAAAAACTGGCCACCCCCTTCCTCTGAATGGACTCCACCTCGGTTTACCCTTGAAGCAATCCCTGGTCCTTTAACTTTTCTTTATAGCTTCACTAAAAAACTCCAACCAATAATAGAGCTAAAAATATTAATTATACTCCTGGGATGGGTTTCATCTCTTCATCAATTTCCGAACTTCTCTTCCTCTTTTCTTCATCAATCTAGGACCCTCCCTCTCGTGTCTTCCCACTGGAATAATGCTGCTGAGAATTAGTGAATATTTGCCTTTTGATACCATTTATTCTTCACCGTAAGACAGGCTTCCTTGTCCATCCTGTTAACAATTATTTTTCTTTCACAAAATTCCTCAGAAACCTTTCTTTGTGGGCATGAAGGTCGGGGCTTCGCTCTGGTGAGTAGAGGGGAAGAATTAGGAAAGGAGTGAATCTATCTGATTTGTCTTCCGGATCCACTTCTCCCCAGATGCTTTCTTCCCAAGCTGCTCCCAAAATATTGTCCTTTATGGAACCTGAGCTGTGCGTGGAGTAATGTGGAGATCAGCTTTCAGGACAGACAACACACTTCAGTTTAAGTAAAACTGATTAAGGAATGTCGGGAGGAATTATTTGCTTTGCAAAAAGATGCTTTGCTAATAGAAAGGATTCACCATAGGATTACTTTCCACAGCCAACTCCCCAGTCCATTCAAAGGCTACCACTACAAAAACTCAATATAAATACAATAGGGCAGAATTTGCTGGAAGTAAGGCATACCCTCAATTTTCTGAATTATGATGAACCCCAATGTCATGTTTCTCTCTTTTTTCGAGGCTCTGGGAGGACGTTTTATCCCAGCTTATATTGTTGACAGTATAACTCATTCTGTAGTTAGCAGTGAGGTAACTCATAGGCACCATGCTCACAGCAGTATTCTGTATATAGGCTAGGAGAGAGGGCCTCGCTCATTATAATAATGCTAATTTCTTCCTCTTAAGTTGTAATGCCAATTTAGTCAATTCCTAGTGTGTGCTCTTGAACATGTCATATGGTCCTTTGACACCTCATTGTTCATCTAATTGGAGTATGGCCTGGCTAGTCTCTGTAGGTCCTTCTAGGTCTAGTCTTTGAACACATTCAGCTGTGCGGATGGGCAGCTAGGGCTCTCTTTGGGAGTTATGCAAGCCATTTTGGAATTACCTTTTATCTGGTTGTAGTCCTATTGCTTGGAAGGAATTTCATGGGAGACAAGAAACAACCTTTCTAGAAGATGGTGGTGTTATTGTTACATCCTTTTAGGAAGGACGCTAGAAGCTCAGCCTGGATAGACCCAACATTAGATATTCCCCTTCTCCCAGCAGGAATGACAGGGACATTGATGTTCTCCTCCCCTGGGCACTGGGCTCTAGAGACTCCCGGTCATATGAGGGCTGCTGGAGACGGGGGTCTTCTTTGCTGGGGTGCTCACCTCCCTAAGTGCCTCAGTTTCCCCATCTATAAAATGGTGTATTGGTCAGTTCTCAGCTTGACTTATGGAAGCTTCACGAGAAGACTGATTATCAAGGCTGCTGGGCTGAGAAAAGTGGGTTAAACGAAGAGGAGGACCAAGGATATTCCACCTCCATAATGTAGGAATTCTCACTGCTTCACTGGCAGGTCTCAGAAGAAGGGATTCAGCCTTCAGGCTTAATAATGAGGGGTCATCATCAAGAGGAACCCCCAAACCCTAGTTGATTGCTTCTGGGAAAATGTTCCTTTTGCCCAAACATCTAGTGACTATATTTTCAGCAGAAAGGAGCTGGGGGCCTTCTGGCATTTCAGCTCAAGTTCAGACTAGATGGACAGGGTCTGAGCTTGTCCACGTCCAGGAGAAAAGGGACATGGACCCTGAGAGGGGCCCCAGGCACAAAGGACAGCATCTTGGCCGCATCTCCTGCATGGCGTCTGTTTCCCTTTCCCTTCTCCGTCATGCTTTCTGCCCAATCCCATCCTGTCCCTACCTGTTGTTGCCTTTTCTGCTTCTCTGACTTTCCTTCTTCCCCAAATTAGAACCATGTTTGGTCTTTCAAAAATTATAATTATTTTTAAACCTTGGTTTTTTGGGTAGATTTTATAGGCTAGGCCACTTTTGTATCACTCCCGACCACGTCAACCTTCCTGTCCCTCTTCTTCCAGCCACACGTCACTGCCAGCCTCCCTGGAGGACCTTCCTTGGACCACTTTCTCCGCCATGTTTGCCTTTTCCCTGTGGGATTCCTTCTGGAAGGCCCATGTGGGAGGTTTAGAGCTTCTGGGTTTCCTTAGAACATGGCTTCCCTGAATTGCTCCCTACCAGGGAATCATGACCCTTCCTGGGTCACGAAGAAATATCCCTTCTCCGGAGCAGCTGGGATGGATTGGAGGCGGTGAACCGTCCTGTGATGGGTTGATCTCAGTCTGTCTGGGATTCCTCTTGGCAGCCCTGAACGCACGGAGACAGGAGGCAGGGGTCCATGGACACACATGGTGGCCGTTTCCAGGAAGGGCCCTCGGTGTGTCATTCATTCTCCTGACGTTACCCTTTCCAGCTTAGCCTTACACATCAATTCTGGACCTGAGGTTCTCCTTGAAGAACTTCTAGAAAAGACCTGATGGCTATCCTTCACCCTCTGCCTTCATAACCTCGAAGAATCCTCTTTCCCATCTCCTTCCCAGGGAGGGCACTAAAAATGGGGGAGAAGAGGTATGTTCTCCGGAGTCCTGTTCTGTCCAGGGTCAGATAAGATCCAGAAGCAGGGACTCAAAGATCAAACCAGAGCTTCAGGGCACGTTGTAAGCCTAACTAACCAAATTGTGTGCTCTTGGACCTGTCAGCTCCTCGAGGACGGGGCCGCCTCCTGCAGGGTGGCCGCAGCCCGGGTGCTGGCTGGGGGCAGACTTGAGGAGGAGGCTTGGGTCGTGGAGAAAGCAGACCTTACGGGGAGTCCTAAAGCTCCTTGCAGGTGGTGGGACTGGTGGGAAAGGAGCGAGGGAGGGCGAGGTTTGGGTCCCCAGGCTTCTGCTCTGAGGAAAGAGTTGGTAGGAAAGGGCCCTCTCTAGGCCTCCAGCCCTGGGGGGCCAGAGGGAGCGGCTGGGACACCTCTCTAGGAGGAAAGGAGCGGCAGGAGGCACCTGTGTTTGCTTCTCGCCCCAGGGGAAAAGGCGAGGCCCAGGCACCTGCTGGGAAGGAGCCCCACCTGCTCCCTCCCTTTCCCGGGCGGAGGGAAGGCAGCTGCGACCTACCTTGTGCTGCTGCTTGCCGGCCGGAGGGCGGAGGTAGCTGGGAGTAGGGAGGTGTTTGCAAGGTTTAAAGAAGTAGAGATCTCAGGGTGGTGGGTGTCCCCTCGTCCAGAATATTTTAGGCCTTTGGAGTCGTCCCTACTTTAGAAGGTGCAGAATCTGGAAGAATGAGGTTCTGGAAGGAGGAAGCAGGCGCAGAAGAATCCTATCATCCTGGATGTTGGATTCAGACCTGCTGGAATTTGCCCCATGGTCCAGCTCTTCTCTCTCCCCACCCCCTCCACCTTCTTGGTCCAACTCAGCTTCCTGACCTTTCCCAAGGCAGTGACCTACCTCCTGGGGGAAACCGGGTCACTAGATGGATGAGTTCTGTTGGGAGTCCAGCCCCTGGTTCTGTTGGGAGCCCAGCCCGGAGCTGCACGGCGGCCTCTGAACTGCTGTTCGATGCTCCATTCCTGCAATTAACCCCACCTGGGCTCGCAGACCCTGTGAGCTGATCTTGTTTACATAAGCAAGCTATCAATTGTTCTGAGATGTGTGTGTGTGTGTGTGTGTGTGTGTGTGTGTGTGTGTGTGTGAATTTGATTAATGCGAGAACTTTTTTTTCTGGTCCAGACCTTGAGCACTTGGAATAAACCCCTTCCCATCCCACAGTAACAATGGGGCCGCTGACCATTCTCAGATGCCAGTCAGGGGAGCTCCCGGAAGTCTGTTTTCTTCTTACAGTTCCCAACCCAGCTGGACACTTTGGGGTTTTCAGTGACTCAGCAAGTGAGGTGACACACCAGTAGGCGCAGCTCCCTGACCCGGGGCTCAGCCCCACCAGCCACTAGCCTCCTTCCCAGGATGGGTGAGCCAACCCTCACTTACCTGCCTGAGAGGGAAATGGAGACCTCCATGCTGGTGGCTTACAAATATTTGTGACTGAATATGAAGTAGGGTATTGAGTTTACTCCCTAAGCTACACCCAGCTAGTCGGTGAGACCCACACGGAAACTCTGTTCAATGGCAGAGAAGAGCCGGGACCTGCAGAGTGTCTAGAGGCCAGAATCTTCACAATATTCCGTCCCTTTGGCTTCTTGAAACAATGGACTCCTATTGGGTGGCTAAAGACTTACATCCTTAGCGTAAAAAAAGAGAAGGCCTTGCCGGATGTTTGTTTTTTAAAAATGGCACTAGTAACTTCCATGCAGACCTTGGCAAATAGGTTGCAGGGTGGGAGTCATTCTTAAGAGCTGCAAGAAAGTCAAAACTGAGTCAGGCCAGGAGCCCGGAGTCACCTCCCTTATCCTCAGGAGAATCTCAGACATCAAAGAGAACTGCCATTAGGAGGGAATCAGATCCTTACTGGGATCAAATACTGGAGGAGGCTCAGGCCCGGGAGCTGAAACTTATCATCTTCACCATTATCTGATGCTGCAGAGGGGAGCCCGCTGGCTTCCCTGAGAATGACCGGGGGGCATTCCCCGCCTGTTCTGGGCAGTTACAACCCTGCTGAATGTGCAGTTGGGCTTTCAGCAAATAATAATCATAACGATGAACCATGTAGCCACCATTGCCCCTGTTATAGGGCTCTTTCTTTCTCCCACCCTGAATCTGGACCAACGAGGAGGAAGGTGGCAGAACTTTGACGATTCCCCAAAACTCAGATCTGGGGAGATAACTGCATCATGTTGGGGCGTGGCTTGAAGGGAATCAAAGCTGAGAAGAAAGGTGTTAATTTGAGTGGCAGCTTTTAGATGTCAGCGTTGTCTTGGGCTGCCCTAGGTTTGTTTGCTCTAGAAGCATAAGCTTGAAAAGTCCCAGGCACAGAAGAGCTCCCCAGTGATGGCTGTAACTCCTCTCCCAGCCCCTTCACTCTCAAGTGGGAAACAAACAGGCACATGGGATGATGTTTTCCAAAAATTCCAGGCTTTCAAGAGGCCCATGACAAAGCATCTCTTGGGCGACACTTAGATTCCTTTATCCATTGCAGGAGGCACTCAGGGTGGAAGCCCAGTGGGGGTACGCTCTCTTCCTGGGTGGGGTCGTTGTGAAAACTGTGAGACAAAGCACCAGGATCCCAGGCCATCAGAACCCCGATGACAGTGGGAGATGGAGAAGGCAGAGGATGCTCCAGGGTCATTCTCATGGCACCCATGGGCATGAGGAGCTTCAGCTCCCTGAGTTCTAATCGGGGCTGTTGCCAGAACCTCGCACCCAGCCTCACACCTGGGAGGTGATGGACCATGTTGGTTGAGTGCAGGAGATTGCGGTCCGACAGGTGCTGGGATTCAATCCCAGCTCCACCACTTGCCAGCTAGGTGGTCTCTGGCAAGTCACTTGACCTCCACTGGCCTTGATTCTTCATCTGAAAGTGACAATAACAATATCTTGTAGGGTGGCCGTGAAGATGAAAGGTGATAATGGGCTCCAGTTCTTCCTGCGGTGCTTGGCATTTAGTAAGAGCTCAGTCATTAGCCGCTAAATTCTTTTTTTTTTTTTTTTTTTTTGCGGTACGCGGGCCTCTCACTGTTACGGCCTCTCCCGTTGCGGAGCACAGGCTCCGGACGCGCAGGCTCAGCGGCCATGGCTCACGGGCCCAGCCGCTCCGCGGCATGAGGGATCTTCCCGGACCGGGGCACGAACCCGTGGCCCCCGCATCGGCAGGCGGACTCTCAACCACTGCGCCACCAGGGAAGCCCTACCTTAGCTATTTTTGTGTTACTTTTATATCTATAAACATGTACTTATATTCCTCTTCCCCGATGTTTCACTTTTGTACATTGCAAAAAACTTTTTGCTGTGATTGTGGTTGCCAGATTTAGAAAATAAAAATATAGCATGCCCACTTAAAGGTGAATTTCAGATCAATGAAGAGTATTACGTTAAAGTATGTCCCATCCAATAGTTGGGATATACTTATCCCAAATGATTATTGGTTGCTTACCTGAAATTAAAGTTTAACTGGGTGTTCTGTATTTTATCTGGCAACCCTAGGTGTGGAGATAAAACTTTAACTCTTCCACAGCCAGCGGACCTCTCATGCGATGCCTCACAGCCACTTTCTGTAGGGGAGAATCCCAGGAACATACACGTCTTGTATATTTCTTTCTGTTACATCCTCTCAAGTTCCTGATCTTACCCCCTTTTGTCTCTATTCAGGGGCTTTGGGATGAGAAAGGCTGAGCAGAGGTGCCGTAAGCATCTATTTGTGTCCGGTGCTCTTTGGGCTTGGGAAAGGCTAAATCTTTCTCTGTTTCAAGTCACGCAGCATTTATTTCTTCGCTCCTTTCACCTCTGCAAGAAATGAAACAGAGTTCAAGGCCAACTATCTGTGGGATCTGAAAGCCACCTTGAGTTCACTCGGTTCAAACCTGGGCTATTCTAATAATCAAGAACGGTTAGGCTAATAGCATTTAATTACTTTAATTCCAATGGTTAATTCCATAAAAACAAAACCAAAAAACCCCCTTCAATTCTGTATTCGGCGTGAACTCACCTCTCATGTATGCCTAAAGAGGGAACTTGTGACTTAACTATTAAGGATTTCATTTGTTTCCTGGCGTTTGTTTGGGGAACCACGTTGCACTGACCCCTAAGAGGAAGGTCTTAATTTTGTCCTAAAATATGTTCTCTGTTCCGAGTTTTCAGCCATGTTGCTAATGAGCATGGGATGAATTTGGCTGGACATCTCAGGGAGTTATAAACGGAAATGTTTTTCAGCTGCAAATCTTAAGGGCTGTGCCCGCTTTTAAGAGTTTCCTGCGGCACAGAAAGAATTCTCTCTTTTTTGGAACACAAGAAATGTGTGCCTCACAGGCTTAGGTGGGGGAGGCCCGTTGTTATCTTCAACTCCCCCTCCCTCCAGGAAACTGCGTGTGTAGGTTACTGGGATTTAGAACAACAGAATATTGTCTTATTTAAAAGTCAATAAACATCCTTTTCTTCAGCTCGCATCCTTTCTTTGGGTCAGGTCCCCTGACTCGTCCCTCCTCACTTCTGTGACTTCATGTGTGCTAAGTGTGGCATGTCCTCAGCACACCCTCCCGGTGACCCCAACCCTCTGGTCCCCAGATTCTGAGCAAGCTGGGCCCTCCAGAAGGGGTCCTTCAGAACCCCAGCAAATCTCTCCTGTACTCTGGATCCCTTTGCTGTGGCATTTAATCTTTTCATAGACCAGAAGGCCCAGAGAGAGGTACTTCGCTTTTATAAGAATCTCAAGTATTTGTTTCCAGTCCTGGTATTAATAAAAAACCCCAAACACGCTATGTTGGAAGAGGTGCCCGGTTTTATTTTGTGCTAATTGCTGGAGTCTGCACTCAGACATTCAGAGCCTTGGGTTTTCTTTTGGATAGTTTGAGTCATTTAGTTTTCTGCTAAACAAATCAATCAAAATTTCCTACGTAGCGTCTTAACCTCTAAGACAAGAAGTTTTTTTTTTTTTTGAATTTTTAATTTATTTTTGGACGCGTTGAATCTTCGTTGCTGCACGCAGGCTTTCTCTAGTTGCGGTGAGCGGGGGCTACTCTTCGTTGTGGTGCTTGGGCTTCTCATTGCAGTGGCTTCTCTTGTTGCAGAGCATGGGGGCTCTAGGCGCACGGGCTCAGTAGTTGTGGCTCGCGGGCTCTAGAGCGCAGGCTCAGTAGTTGCGGAGCACGGGCTTAGCTGCCCCACGGCAAATGGGATCTTCCCGGACCAGGGCTCGAACCCGTGTCCCCTGCATTGGCAGGCGGATTCTTAACCACTGCGCCACCAGGGAAGTCCAGACAAGAAGTATTAATCCTCCTGGTCATTTGCTATGTTATGTCACGTAGGTGTGAGCAGTTATTATCATTTCTGTCACCGACTGAGGATTCCCAGAGCTTTAAGTTTTGTTACATCTCCTTTCTCTTTCTCTCTCTCATCCTTTTTTGCTAAGAGGAAGCTGCTGAGTGGCCAGAAGTAGGTAACAGTATTTAATTTGCTCTAAACTGCCCTATGCATTTCACATATGCTCAGAAAGTATGTAGAGTAGAAAATAAAAATCCATGGCAAACCCATTTTTTTTTCTTTTTGTTTGTTTGTTTATTATTCCCTTTGGAAGCTGAACTCAACTTCAGCCCGGAGAATGACAAAAAGTCCTGAATGAAGAATTACACTCCTCCCTCAAAAACTGTAGACACAGTTCTTGTGTGGAGGCCTGTCCACCCACTTACTCAGGAACCATTGATTTAGAATAAGAGAGGTGTGGGGTACAGCGGCTTCAACCCAGAAGTCGGTATCTGCAACTTCTAATTCTGGCTCGAGAGCGGACTCTGGCCTACGGCAGCTCACCGAAAGTCCACCTCAGTTTCCCCATCTGTAAAGTTGGAATTATAACTGTAGTCACTAGGGCAGGACCGTGCCTTAATTGGTTAATGATCATAAAAGGCTTTGAAGGGGCTCGTGGAAGCAGCAGTTTAAGCGTTAAGTATTATTATTAAGTGGACCACACCATCCGGTAGCCAGCCCCGGGGTGACTAACCATGGGTTTGGGGTCACCTCTTGGCATTCACAGAGGTTGTGCTCCCAAACACCAGGGCCCTGGGGAAGTGACAGGTGATGGCCTCTGCTTAGACAGAGATTAGTAAAATGCATTTCCATCTCTAGAACAGCAAGAAATAATGCTGCATCCCAGCAGGTGCAAAGGACACCAGGGGAAAAGGGGGCCGGGGAAATGGCAAGGGACAGACAGGGAACGTTCATCATTTAACAGACGTTGATGAAATCCCCTTCTATGTGCTAAATGCCAAGTGTGCTTAAAAGAGGAACAAGACCCAGTTTCTGTCCTCAGGAATTTACAGTCTGGTTTGATGTCACAAGCACAAATATCTATCCAAAACAAACAAACAAAAATAGAGAAGGTACGTTTTAGAGGCAGAAAATTCCTGAGGGTGTTTTAAAAAAAAAAAAAGCCTTGGGATTGTTTTGCAAATGCCCCAAGCTCTGGAGGGCTTTCAAGAAGTCAGGGGTGGGGGACAAGCAGACCATAATGAAGCCATAGAGACTGTCCCTCATCTGACGGGCAGTCCTGGTTCAGGACTCGTCCTTGCCATGAATACTGTGGCTTGACTTTGAATCTGAAGAAGAATCAAATTTGGTGTGGCAGCCAGAGGTTTAAATTTTTTTTAAAAGTAAGTTTGTTTCTTTAAAAAAATTTTTTTTTATTGAAGTATATTAGATTTACAATGTTGTAGTTTGCTCCGTATTATAAGAGTGATACAGGTTTAATGTCACCCATTTAAAAAATATACAGAATATATGAAAGTCACCCATAATTCTACTACTCTGCTATCATGACCATCAAGATTTATCGCCTTTCGGTTTGCTTTTCCCCGTTAGATCCTAAGTGTTGAGTGTAAATGGATTTCTTCTCCCTGGCTTCAGTACCATCTGCCTCCCTGGGGCTGCTTTTCTCTCCAGTCCTGAGGAGAGACTGTGGTTTGTGGTCAAACACACCTCACATAAAATTTACCGTAGTAGCCATTTTTAAGCGGTATTAAATGCATTCATAATGTACAACCGTCACCATCTTCCATCTCCAGAACTCTTTTCCTCTTGTACAAGTGAAACCCTACACCCATGAAACGATAACTCCCCTCCCCCTCTCCCTGAGGAGTGGTTTTGATCTCATCTTACTCTGAGCCCCTTTGGCCCTGGATGGCCGAGCCATTTCACTGCCTCAGTTCCCTTCACCTTGCTCAGAATTCTTTTCTCTCTTCTCTTCTATGTCTTTTCCTTCTTGTCTTTTCAAGCTGGCACCATCTGGCCCCAAGCCCTATAATCTCTGCCTTTCTTAAACACGTCGCTCTGATGCGTGAATCTCTGTACAAATTCTGACCTACTTATTCGAGGTCCCACCATGTGTCAGATGCCCAGGTAGGATCTTTCATATAACTATTAATGTTGATTTTTTTTCTTTTAGGGCATCGCAGCTATTATTAGTTAAGAATGAATTCGTATAAAGAAATGTATCGACCCAGGTCACACAGGTGCTCAAACCTACCTTATTCCTTTAGTGGAGATTTATTTCTACCAAATGGGCTCATTTTAGGTCCGTTTACTGATTGAAAACTCATTGAAGACAGGGACCCTCTCTTCTTTCTCCCATCTTGGTGCTCACACACAATGCCTGGTGCATTAACTTATTGAATGTACCCCAGATCCTATGAGGTAGATATATATATATTTTGCGGTACGCGGGCCTCTCACTGTTGTGGCCTCTCCCGTTGCGGAGCACAGGCTCTGGACGCTCAGGCTCAGCGGCCATGGCTCACAGGCCCAGCCGCTTCGCGGCATGTGGGATCTTCCCAGACCGGGGCACGAACCCGTGTCCCCTGCATCGGCAGGCGGACTCTCAACCACTGCGCCACCAGGGAAGCCCTAGGTAGATATTTCTGTCATCTCATTTTATAGACGATTGCCAAGGTCATACAGCTGTTAAGGGACAGAGCCAGGACTCAACCAGATTCAGGTCTAGGACTCTACAGCCCATGACCTTGGCCACCACTAACTCTGGGATCTAAGGAGTCATTTTAGTCCAGCCTTCACGTCAGGTGAGCCAACCAGGGCCCCAAGAAATGAGTGGTTTTCTCAAGTTTCACGGCAAATTTTCAACCTAGCTGGAGCCCAGGCCTCTTGACTCCTGCTCTGGTACATTTGATGACAAAATAATCCATTTTGTTTGCCGGCCTCGGGTCTGTCTGACACCCTATAACGTAGCATAGGGTCACCCATAATATGTCTGCAACAGCTGAGTCCTCAGCCTAATTACTTTTAGTTGTGGCTCTTTGTTCCAAGGATTCTCTTTAAAGTGAGATGGTGTACCAAATAATGACCTCTCTTTTCAACTTAATGATATGATCCTTTAATCCATTATCTTTAAAAATAGACTGTCACACAGAGACAAGGCAGCACCAAAGTATAGGGAACATCTGCTTTTCTGGCTTTTCTTTCTTTTGGGCTCCCCACCAGAAGGTGAAGCCCCTGAAAGCCTAGAGGGAAGAGCCTTCAGCACGACCCTGTCTTGACATCCTGGAGACTCAATGGGAGGACAGTGGACATGGACCTTCCCTTCTGGATTTTTCTCCTCTCCTTTGGGTGCTGCTTGACCTGAGATGGAATCTGTTATGTTTATGGAGGTTGACACTTATTGAAAGGACCCTTCTAGGCATCACCTTTCTGGTTTGGGGATTTGAAGGTGGCACTTCAAGCATCGGCCAATATGGTGTTGACTGTCCCAAGATTGGTTTTCATGTGTTTTTTTTTCCATTCTGCTTCCTCTTAGGTAGGAAGGCAAATCAATGCCTATGGAGGGAAGTAGGGGCCCCTGGGTCCTACAGCTGGTCTGCCCCATCTCGTACAGATGGTGAGATCCTCGGTATTCTTTGAACCTCACATCTATGCGCTTCTCCCTCACCTCCCTGCTGTTATTAGCACAGAGAAACTGCAGTGTCACTTCATGAGTTGATTCCCTTCATTCCTAAAGTTCTTCTGGGGCCATCCCTTCCCTCCAGCCAGAAGGAACGAGTCAGTTTCGACCCTTGACAAAGAGAATCTTGCCCCCTTCTATTTCTTAATCTCCCCTGAGGAGTAGAAATTCCTTCCTACCCTCATAAAAAGGCGGCCTGTGAGATAAGTTGGATCCGTCTTCCCGGCCAGTGCAAGCTGGTTTCCCATCAACCTTTTCTAAGGATTTGCATGAACCACTCCCGAGACCCCCAAGCCACTCGCTGAAATATTAATACTCACAATGTGTTGAGTATCTAGTACGTACAAGGCATGGTGTGTGGCACTTTATATATTATTTCATTCAATCTCCATCATCATTCTAAAGCTGGTCACCAGGATCTACAAGAGGAAGCTCAGAGGCAGAGATAAGTCATCTACCCAAAGTCACACCATAAGTGAAACACTAGGCCTCAAAACCCAGACTTCTGGCTTCAGAGCCAAGGTGTCTCCCATCACACCGTTGCGCTGTGACATTGTGTGATGGGGCTGACAGGAACCCCTGCCTGATCTGGGTTTGTGGGGACGCCCTTATTTTGGCGAGCAGGGCCCTCACATCTGGATGTCCTGGGGGCAGTGTCAAGCTCTGGCTTGTTCCCGGCTCCTGTTCCATTTGTTCTGTTCCAGCACGCAGAGTCTTGGCTTCCAACAAAGAGGCTCAGGCCAAGTTTTGACTCGGGGCTCCCCTTACGTCCAAAATGGAGAGAATTCACGGACACACGTGAGCTTGGATGTCCTAGTTTGAATGTCAGGGGTTTGCCAAGACAATCTGCACTGGATTGACCTAAAACGAACTTCCTTTTCCAGGGGATTGAGCCACGGTGAGTTATTTAAAACCTTCAGATGGTCTGGATGGTCAGGGCAACAGCCATTTGGAGGCTCATGGAGGAGGAACGCAAGTAAAACATCTTTTCTCTTGAAGGTGTGTGGAGAATCCTAGCTCGGGAGGGGCTTTAGGGATCCCTTGCTCTAATATGAGCATTTCACAGATGAGAAAATGAAGAGCCAGGGAAGTGACATGACTTGCTGAAGTCCGTAAGAGTGATAATTGGTAAAGACAGGAGAGCCATGTGGGCACCCGGGAGGCTGAGCTTTCTATCCCTCTCAGCTTCTTCCTGAGGCTCATTTTTCCCATTTTTGTGCCTTTGAGAGTCTACCACTGGAAGATTGTTTAATAAAAAGTCAACCCCGTTTTTGGTAGTAAAATCAACCCTAAGGTGTTAGAGTAAAAAAAAAAAAACACCAAAAACAAAAAACCAAACAACATCTTCATCCTGGTAACCAGCTAAAAGTGACTAGACTAGATCAGCGAGAACCCAAAGGGCAGGGTGGCTAGGAAGTGGCCCCTATGATTCCTGCTGCTTTTGGACAAACAAAATGAACTCACTGTAAATGGCGACTTGCACACAAACCAGATACACTTTCTTTCATTTCTAAAAGGGAGAGCCGGAGAAGAGATAAGAGGCAAAGCTCCCGGGGCAATGCGAATCCAGCCTTAGCTAACCAGAAGATCTGGCTGACCAGCAGCCACTCCCCATGCGGGTCCGATAACAAAGCTTTTACTGTCAGGGGCAAACTTTATAACAGATGATCATTGCTCTGCCCTTCATTTAATTTTATTTAAAAAAATCTGATTTCACGATGGAGCTGTATTCCTCAAACAGCCTCACGCGGCCTCTGCTGTGTTGTGTGTGCACGCCCAGCCTGAACAGTGCTCTATACTGGTTCTGATATCCCCCCCAACTCCCCTCCAGTTTGGGATAATTCTGGCTCAAGATTCAGGCCAGCTGTAGAGGGAGTGCAGTGCCCAGGGAAAGGCATGGTGTATACCAACCCCCCCTCCAGCAAATATCAAGATCCCTGCACTTTAAAAAAAAAATGTATTGAAGTATAGTTGATTTACAATGTTGTGTTTATTTCTTCTGTATAGCCACCCGATAGAATGAAATCATGACTTTTGTAGCAACGTGGATGGACCTAGAGATTATCATACTAAGCGAAGTAAGTCTGACAGAAAGACAAACACAATATGATATCACTTATATGTGGAATCTAAAATACTATACAAATGAACAAATCTACGAAACAAATCTTTTTTAAAGGCAAAATTGTGTTTAAAAGATCCCGAAGGGAGCTTTGAAGGGGATAAGCTTAACAGAGGCAAGACCCAAAGGGTGTGCTTTCCGGATTGGAGGCGGGGGTGTGGAGCTGGAGGCTATATGTATGAAAGGATCTCAGATAGTGTTTAACACATCAGGCGAACCTTCGTCCCCATTTCCTGTATTCTTGAATCTTCATAATCAAGGAAGTACCATGGGCTTCATAAAAGCCCAGGCCCCCTCAACTGGAAACAAGGTGACTGGCCCTTTTGCTTTAATTTAGAGATGTGTCCACCATGAACCCAAACTCAAACTCAGCTATTTTCTTTTTGAGACTGATAGCGACATGACAGATAAAGTCATGAATTTCCCAGAGACATTTCCTGAAGTCCAGTCTCTTTCGAAATGGTCAACTCTAGGAGAGCCAGCCTAAGGTTTGGCTGGTGAAATTAGATTTGGAAAGATCTGTGTAATGGTGGCCGAATTCCATTCTTTATTGAGTGTCTCTGCTTCTTTAGTCGTTGACAACTATCAAGGAAATCGGGAAAGATGTAATGTTTAATCTATAATTACTACTGTCCTTTAATTTTTTATCTGCTGATGTGGGAACTTAAGTCTCTGGTTCAACTGAGGATATGGTGGGTTTGAGCTCATCATCTTCTATGGTCCTAAATACTAATATGAACTGGAAGGAAGGATGGAGATGGGGTGTTGCTAGGTTGCTTGGGACTGGGAAAAGCAAGTCATCAGAGAAGGAGTCAGTTCTTCTCCATTTAGATTTGGGGCATGTTGCTTTAGTGGCCAGGTCTGCCATAAAATAACACTGAATTTACTTTCTAACCTGGGATGCATAGACATTTGACCAAATGGGGCAATGAGTTAGGTGCCGGTGGATAACTTATTGCTAAATTAAAAGTGAAATAGTGCCTGTCTTGGGACTTGAATGAACCGACTTGATTCTTCTTTGAGTCTCTGGATTATGAAAACAACTTGTTGGGAAATGAAGCCAAACCAAATATACACTTCGACATCCAGATGTTTGATCACCTGTTTATTTCCAATGTACAAGAAAAACAAAACTATTTCAGCGCTGCTTAAAAATAGACTGGAAAGTAAATCATTTAGCCCTTTGAAGCCTTGGGTTTATTTATTTGTTTATCTATGTATTTGATTTTCTTCCAAAGAAATGGAATTAAATGGTTGTTTTGGCTGTAAATAGACTCAGACTAAAAAAAAATCACAGCACCTGAAGTCAATATTCTTCCTGAGCAGGGATAATCACTACTGAGTGTGAAATTGCCACGTCTGAAATTACTGATGAAAAAAAAGCGTGTTGGTAGAAGACTACACTTGAGACTCTTCAATCCTATGTCCTTCTTAAAAGCTTTGGGATGAGAGTTCATTTACATGGAGAAAAGTCCTTTAGTGAGACACTCAAAATAGCAAACATCAATTAGAGGCTGTGCTCCTAGGATGTCTTTCATCTTCAGACCTGGGAGTGCTCTACAAACACTCATTAATCCTTCCCAACGCTGCTGCCAGCCAGGTCCAAGCATCTTCCTTCCCAGTGAGAAGAATGTGACGGTTTCAGGGGAAACATTTCTTTTCCCCAAACCTTTCGCCTTTGGGTGGGGTGTGGTCATCGTTTCAAGCGTACAATTCCCAAACCAGAATATCCGAAATGGATCTAGACATTTTAACAAAATTAATTCAGATTGAGCCAGAATTCCTTAGCGTAATAAAAATGGGTGAGGGACTTCCCTGGAGGTCCAGCGGTTGAGACTCTGTGCTTCCACTGCAGGGGGCACTGGTTTGATCCCTGGTTGGGGAACTGAGATCCCGCATGCCACGCGGTGCGGTCAATAAATAACTAAACAAACAAACAAACTTCTATACACGATGGACATTTAAATTTAAAAAAACAACAACCTGATGAGCGGGAATCTTCAAAGAGTTTGTACCCTCAAATAGCACCAACCTTTCTCAGTGAGATACACTGTATTTTCTAAGACGTATACAGTTTTCCACTGAATGAATTTCTTTCATGGCCTGTTTTCTGTTAATTATGTGCATCCTGCCTGGATACCTAATGGAAAGACGTACATTTGGCTTTATTTTGGCAAAGACATCAGTGAGTTTGGAATCCAACCTCTGGAAGCGTTGGCATCCGCACGATGAGGGCAAACGTCTCCATAGTAACGCCTTCCTTCCGTCATAGGGTTGCATACGGCTTCTGCTAATGTACCTTGATGACAGTCTGGTGGGTCAGGCCCGGGTTTACGCCTCTCCCAATTAGAACTTCCTCTTGGTTCTCACCTTTGGAAGAAAGAAGGTGTCCATCCAAATTGTCCACTCGGAGTGGACCGGCATCAGCCACTGAGGGCAGAATTTCCCAGTGACTGGCTGAAGCTTTGAGAAATGGGATCATCTAGAGGTCAGAAGGAGCCACAGGCAGAAGGAAGGAACTGGATTTCCTTATTTTGACGAATGGTACCGTGAGCCACCCTGCCACCCAAACCAGAAGCCTGGCAGCCGTCCACGATTCGTCCTCATTCACCTCTAATTGGTCATAAAACCCTGTTGCTATTACCTGAAGATAGCTCTTCATGGCACTTGTTCAAACCCTCCTCATTTTTTTTTTGTAGCCTGGATTTTTCCAACAGCGTCCTGACAAGTCTCCCTGTCTCTCATCTGCGTCCACTTCAGTTATCTCCAAATTGCTGCCACCGTGAGCTTTCTACAGAGCAAATATGAGTATGGTCCTCCCCTGTTAAACTTTTACCAGGTCCCCATTGTCTCCACGATAGCATCCCCACTTCACAGGATGCCGTGGCAAAGGACGTTATCTGGTCTGGGCTAATGGCCTCAACCCCGAGGGTCACCACTCAGCCTGTGGGCCGTGTTTCAGCTCTTCAAGCTGCCTGTCATTGTCTTTGATGGCTCTGCTGACCCCTTTGCTTGATTCAGGTGTCCTCTCATCCAGAAAACCTTCCCTACAACTCCTCCCTCCACCCAGATCTGGATGGAGACTCTTTTTACGGGCTCCAGCAGCACCTTATGTTTACCTGTGTCAAAGCGTTTATCAAGCCCAGTGATCGCTTCTTTGCCTTCCCCATTAGACTGTGACCTCTTTGAGGGCAAAGAATGTCTTTCCTCCCTAAAGCCCCACATAGATCAAGGAATAGAAGAGCGCTGAATGAAAGCTTGCAAAAGGAGTGAATGAAGAGTTTAGGATTCTACTTCATAGTTTGCCGAAAAACATTCAGAAATCATCTCTGTTTTTGCACTTTTCTGAATTTGTTTAATTTTTTTCTTCTATAAATCTTTTTTAAAAAATTAAAAAAAATTTTTATTTTATATTGGAGTAGAGTTGATTAGCAATGTTGAGTTAGTTTCAGGTGTCCAGCAAAGTGATTCAGTTATATCTATACATGTATCTATTCTTTTCCAAATTCTTTTCCCGTTTAGGTTATTACAGAATATTGAGCAGAGTTCCCTGTGCTATACAGTAGGACCTTGTTATCTATTTTAAATATGGCAGTGTGTACATGTCAATCCCAAAGTCCCGATCTATCCCTCCCCTGCACCCCTCCTCCCTGGTAACCATAAGTTCGTTCTCTACATCTGTGAGCCTGTTTCAGAAATTATTCTAATGTCATATTTTGGTAAGTGATATTTTGACACATATATTGGTGTAGAGCGTAGCATTTCTTTCTTTTTTTTTTTAAAGATTTTTTTTTGATGTGGACCATTTTTAAAGTCTTTATTGAATTTGTTACAATATTGCTTCTATTTTTATATTTTGGTTTTTTGGCCGTGAGGCATGTGGGATCTTAGCTCCCTGACCAGGGGTTGAACCCGCACCCCTGGCGTTGGAAGGCGAAGTCTTAACCACTGGGCCGCCAGGGAAGTCCCGAGCGTAACATTTCTAAACGCATTTCTATCAGCTGTTTTGTTGGGTGGCACAGCTTCTGACTGTGGGACTCCGAAAGAGCAAAGCTTTAGTTCTACCTTGAATTGGTATCCACAGAAGTTGGAGAAGAGAAAAACGACTTAAAAAGGATCCACGAGACTTTCCTTGGAAACTCCAAAAAAGAAAAAAACATCGTCCATTGCATTTGGGATCAGCATGATTTGAATGGACGCCTTCATTTCGGTTGAAATGATTCTCCTGCTGTCCCTTCTCTGCATGCTTCTAAGTGTGCCTGGTTTATATCGCCAACATCTCAGAAAGAACTCATCCGAATGCATCTCCACTTGACTCTTTTCCTCCTCTGGGTAATAGGCAGAGAAATGGGCTCTCTTTTCTTTCCTAGGGGCTGTGCCACAGATGAAAACACTCCCTTCAGCCCGGGTCCCACTGTTAGTCCCTGCTCTTGGTAATATTTTTGTGGTTACTTACTGAGATTTTTAAATAGTGAAAAGGTCTCCAGAGGCAAATGCTATTAGGAAGCCAATGAAAGTTATTAACTCATTGCATGAAAAACATGCTTTTTAATGGAGACGATGTGTTTGGATGGTATTTGCATGCTGTTTGAGGTTGTTCTAGGATGTAGTGGCGAGCTTCCCGTTCCAGATCACCCTTTGCCCTCCTGCCTTTCAGCTGGCTCTGGCCTCTGGGCCGCCGGTACTGTTCGCACGCAGATTGCTTTTCTCTGCAGTGCTCTGCAGTAAGAACATTTACTAAGAGGGTACTTCAAGCATCACTTGCTCATGTTTCCACAGGCATGAGACCAGCTGGGTCCCATGTACAGAAAATTTGCATTTTTCTATGCCACATCTTTCCACTCAAGGCTTTAAAACAAAGCTGAGGGACAGCTAACAGTTTCGCTCTCAAAGTTCCTGCCAGTGAGAGACTACTTGGATGAAGGTGGAGCTAAGATTCCCAAAGAAAATCTTCAGGAAAATTCCATTTTGCTCCTAGGTTCTTTGCTACCGTGAAATCCAGATACCCAAAAAAGCGCTACACTTCAAGAAGGGAAGACAACATCTCATCTCGTTTTTGTTTTTCTGTACGTGCTGCCTAACATATGTGTGAGCAGGTGAAGGTGAGGTTCAGTCTATTGCCCCATCTACACAGACCAACGCAGGGAACATTGGAAGTTGATTCAGATTAATTACCAATATATGGCTCTATGGTGTTTCAGTCTGTGTCTTAGTTATTTAAGCTGTTTTAGTGATTGAATCAAATGAGCCCGTGTGATAGGATTGTTTGATCGCTGGTCAGTCTGGAAATTGTCAATTTTGCAGTGCATTAGGGAGACACGCAGATATTTATAGGAGCTGTGTTAAGAGACAAACCGAATCGAAACAATATTTCAGAAAAGGAGTTTGGGTATTGCAAAACAATTTTTCACAAGATCCATTGAGGAATGTTATACACCAATTAAAAAAAACTGCTTTAAAGTGGACACAGAACCAAACATAAATATTTATTTGCCTAAAATGCAAACTCTCTTCTATATTAAACAAGAGAGAGGCTATGAGGTTTTCCAAGGAGCCAAAGAAGAAACACGCATAAGAGTCTGAGTTTTTATATCATGGAAAACAGTAGAGTTTATTCTATTTGATTTGGGATTTTGGTATAATAGTCTTGCTAAAACTTCCTATTTCTTATGCTTTCTTATAATAAGGCTGGCACTACAGATATAAAAGGAAAGAAAGTAACTACCTGGAACTCAAAGAAATCTACTCTACCTCCCAGCTTCCATTTTCTGAATATTGTAATATTTCAGACAAATCTATTGTATTTTTAAAGTTTCAGCTAATTGCCTCAATTTCTTTAGCTTATAGGTACAGGGAAAAAATAGCTAGGTGATGACTGAATAATATATTTGTTACATAAGTCAAAGAATAGAGTCATTTTTTTGGGGAAAAATGATTGTTTTCAAATCCTACCCTCAATGACTTCTCTGACTAAGATTTTCTCCTTCAAATCATTAACAGTCCCCACTCCTAGGACCACAAGGACCCAAGCTTGAAAAACATAGCTCTAGAGTCCTGAGCTGACACTGGTGTCCTGTAAGCTCTGTAGAGTCCTTTCGTCAGAGCACGCACACCTGAAAGCTGCCCAGTTTATGAATGACAGTCGGCTCTTTTTTTTTTTTTTTTTTTTTGTGGTACGCGGGCCTCCTATTGCCGCGGCCTCTCCCGCCGCGGAGCACAGGCTCGGGACGCGCAGGCTCCGGACGCGCAGGCTCCGGACGCGTAGGCTCAGCGGCCATGGCTCACGGGCCCAGCCGCCCCGCGGCACGTGGGATCCTCCCCGACCGGGTCACAAACCCGTGCCCCCCGCATCGGCAGGCGGACTCGCAACCACTGCACCACCAGGGAAGCCCTGGCTCTTTCGGTTGGCAAAATTCTATGGGAATACAGAGCAGGGAGAGCCCGAGAGAAAAGCAGCATCTGTGCCCCTGTGTGGGCAAGAGAAAGTTAATTAACCGGGGGAAACCATCCAAGGCAAACTGACAGAAACTTGACGTTGAGCTGTCACTTCCCAGCCTGGGACGTGACCTAGGAGTATTGCTGGAGTCGTGAACCACCAGAGTAATCAATCCACAAGATACTTATTGAGTAACCAGAGATGTTCAGGTGTTGAGACTTTCCAGGCTCCACTGGAAGAGTCTTGAGAACAAAATAGATACCACGGTCCACATTCTTTTTCTTGAAAACTTGGTATGATTCCAGTTCTCCTGAAATTAAAGAAGGTCCAGAGATGGACAAATACAAATATGGAGATGTAATTTCAGTTATATTTGCCCCACTAATCATGGGGATATATTGTTGACGTTTGGGACATCAATACTACAGCATTTCAGTTGTGTTTGGGATAGCTCCGATGTGATCATGCAGATATATTGCTATTTTATCTTTTAACAGATGAATGGGGAAGTATATTGTCATTTAAAAGGAATATAGAACTAGTAAGGTCAGAATTAGGGTCAAATTATGAATCACTCGTCTGTCCCTCTTACTCGTTCTGCTAACTTCTTTCAGGTACGTGTTAGGTGCTCCATATATGCTGCTCAAGTAAATTAATGAATGAGCCATGTTGGTAAAAAAGATTTTGCTTGGACATGATATTTACCTGAAAATATTAGAAAATGACAACATTGGAAAGGAGCTATAGAAAGGAAAAGCAGAAAATGGCAGAAATATATGTAAGGTATGTGTCCAAGAAACCGAACATTTTAAAATAAAAGCATTCCTCAAGTCTAAGTTCAGAGGAATGTGCAGATTGTATAATGGCGAGTTCTGGAAGATACCCAAGAACAGACAGTGTAGACGTGTGGGCAATTTGCTAGCTTTTCTCCAAGTTTTTCCTAGAGGAGTTGGGATTTTAGGAGCTTCTTGAATAAACATCCAGTTCACCTTATTTTCACTTCTGATCTATTGACTGATTTCCAAGAACCGGGTCAGGATGTCCTGATGTCGACTTTTCTCCTTGGATACACACGTTTCTCTTCCGTCACTGGGCTCTCTTCTGTTGGTCAGATGGAAGTTCTCCTTTTTCACTCGAATCACGTAGCTTGGATTTCCGCTCTCCTCGTGCTGTATCCTGTTCTGTTTTCACCCTGTGATGACCAGCCTTTTATTGCTCAGATTTCACGTGCGCTAAAACGTAGTAATAACAACACTTGAAATTTACATGGTACCCTATCTCAGAGGAGATCGAGGTATTTTTACAGACAGTATCTTGCTACTCTTCCATACATCATTGCAGGGTAAATAGGACACAGCTCTCATGATCCCTATTTTACACATGAGGAAAGGGAAGCTCAAGGAAATGAAATGATAGGCTTCTTTTCACGAGCTGGTGGAGGGAGCTACGGGTATTCTCCGTTCAATCGTTAGGCTCTTTCTAGATGGATAGTCTGTTTTTGGGTAAAGCTATGGAGAGGGACAGGAACAGAGTTTGTTTTGCCTTTTTTCCCCCCATTAGATTTATACTAAATGTTTTCTAGTAGTTGGCCTATTGCCTTAGGTGGTGTTTATTTTTCAGCCCAGTTGTTTATAGTCTGGGCTTGGGCTTGAATGCTGTTGAGACTTGAGTAAGTCACATGTTGGAAGAGACTGAATAGTGCAGGCTTCTTCTGGATTTGGGCGATCTCTGAGAAAAGAGCAATGCTTAATTAGAGAGCGATTCAATCCAGAGGCAGAGACGAATGGGATCGTGTCCTATGGTTTCTTGAATCTTCATGCTTCTTGCATTGATAGTAGCACTTCGGGTGGGGGGTGGTGGTAGTGGATTTCCCTAGGTAAATACCCACATGGCTGAGATATTTAATGGAAAACTGTGTTCCTGGGATTTCGGATGGCAGTAGGCTCTAGCTTATCAAACCACTAGCTTGTTTGCTATGGCTGCTAAATTATAGTTTTGGAGAAATTCAGAACCTTCTTTGCCTGAGGACTTTTAAAACAGTGCTCAAAGTTGAAGGAGCTTTATCTTGAAGTGTTTTATTGGCCGTTCTGAAACTCCCTTGTGCAAGAATGATGAAGCCCAGGTATGTGTGTGCTGCACAGGGTGTGGTCTCCATACAGTTGCCAAGTGAGACTAGCTTTTTTTTTTTTTAAGTTTTGTTGAGACGGGCAATCTCGATATGGAATTTTTTCCAGGCTGATCTACAATGTACTACCTCAATAGTTTTGTAGGCTCTTGGGGCTGTGTGGCTTCGCTTGGGTTGTGTAGACCCCACAAGACCTTCAGACTGAGTCTTCTTTTCAAGTTAACAGGGCATAATGGTGCACCCCCAAGATGTCTGTGGGGATGGTACTCCCTGCTTGCCGTTCCTACCACGAAGCTGAATTTTCCAAACCTTGCACGAGCTGTTTGGAGGCTGCTGCTACAAATCTGAGTTTCTTTCAAATGGATTTCAGATAGCTGGATTGGTGATTGAATAACAGATAACATGTGGACTCAGGCTGGGGAGAGAGTGAGGGTATTAAGTTGGCGCTATGGCCAGCTGTGTAAGGCTATCAAAAAATGAAAAAAAGATATAGAGTGGATAAACAACAAGGTCCTACTATATAGCACATATTCGATAACGTGTGATAAAGCAGAATGGAAAAGAATATGAAAAAAATGTATATGTATACGTATAACTGAATCACTTTGCTGTACCTCAGAAATTAGCACAACATTGTCAATCAACTATACTTCAATAAAATAAATTTTAAAAAGTAGATAAATTTTTAAAAATGGAAAAAGCACAGTGGCTCTTCTCCTGTCTTTGGCAAGCTGCCTGGGTTCCAAGGCCAGAGTTTCTTCTTTCATAAAATGAGGATCCCTGTCTTAGTTATTGAGTAGGAATGTGAGGATGGAGTGCATGTGAAAGTTCTTTGTAAACTGGTAATGCTCTCTGGAAATCCTGGAAGATATTGGTAAAGCAGGGGTAAAGATACCCAATTTGTAGGATTGTCTCCAAGACTAAGAGAGATGACTTATGTAAGGCTCCCAGCACATTGCTTTACACACGGCAATAAACAAAACGTAGTTCTCCTCCCCGTGCCTCCACTTGTTTCCTACCCAAGACTCTGATGTCATTCTCCTTGTTCTCATTTCCCCCACCTTCTGACCCATGAGAGAAGTTAGAATTTGTGGAACCCTGTCTTGGGTTGTTCCCTGTGTGGGTCCACTTCTTTGGTTGCCACATTGGATTAGGCCTTGGCTCTCCACAGATCTTCGTGCCTACGTTCCCCTGCCCCTGACTCTCCTGTCCTAGAGTTTCCTGATCAGACACCGACCTCTTCTTGTGGTTCTCCCCCAGAACTCACTGTCGGGATCATTCACTCTCCTATGATCCCATACAGAGGTTTTAGAACTCTCTACTTAGCCCTTTAAAAATTCCTGCCCAATTTTATTTAGGTCTCCTTTTTGTATTGCAAAAGCCAGGATGGCAGGGACCATATTTATTTATTTTTGAACACCATACGGCGTCATCCTCTGGCGTGCAGTAGGTACACAGTGAAAGCGAATGAGTAAGTGCAGGAGTGACTGAAACTGACATGTATCTACTGCTTCTCTGCAGGTAGATACCACTTTCCAGGATGTTCTGCTAAAACCAGTTGTACACTTGATTTATGTTTTTCAGTAAATCGATCAACAGCTAAGCAAGGGTCCGATGACAGTGATCTCTTGAAACAGTAATATTCTGGTCACCTGCCATGTTGAATGCTGTCCTATAACTTCTAGTCCCATGACTCACTCTGACTGTCGCTGCAGTGCCAAAACAGTGAGTCTATGTGATTTCACGAGTTGAAAAATAATTAGTCCATTCGACTGACTCAGGTGAGTCAAGCTAGTTGTCCGGAGGTAGGAAGATGAAGCCAACTGGTTGATTGCGTTTTCCATGTTTGAGCTGGCTTTTTTCTATCACTGCAGAGGCTCTGTGAAGTCACCATGTGACTTCAAGTGGCCTCGGAAAGGCTAACCCTGGCTGGCGGTCAAGAGGTGGGATTAGCACGAAGCTTCGAGGACAAGTGAATTTCACATCCAACTCAGTCCCTGTGTGGCCTTGGGCAAGTTACGCAAATTTCCCTGTCAGCTATTTCCTGAAATGAAAAAGGGAACTAGTGGATGGGATAGCAGCAGAAATTCTGAGAATCCGTGCCCCAGTGTGGGTATAACGTGTACCTGCCACTCAGGGAGACAGTAAAATACTTTGAAATGCTCGAGTGCTGTGGGAGTGAACAGTCTTCTGTTCATTACATCTTTGCTCTTGGATGCGCTTTTGCTTCTTCCTTCCCAGCCGTCTTTTCCACTGGGTTCCTGCACCACTGAGATTGTAATGCACTTAGATATATATTTTATTGGAAAGATAATAGATGCAACAGAGTGGAATTAGGCCTTTATTAAAAAAAAAAAACTAAAGAAAAGTCATGACTTGAAAGCTCCCCCTCTGTCTTTTTGAGAAATAATCGATATGCATCAGTGTTTAAGGCATACAGCTTGATGGTTTGATTTACGTGTATTGTGAAACGATGACCACAGCTGGTTCAGCTAACATCCGTCTTCTCATAGAGATACAATAAGAAGAAAAGAAAGAAGAAAAGAAACAAGGAAAAAAGATTTCCCTTGTCGTGAGAATTGTTAGGATTTACTCTCTTAATGACTTTGGTGTGTATCATACAGCAGTGTTAGCTGAAGTCATCAGGTACGTAACAGCCCTAGTACTTATTATCTGGTAACTGGAAGTATGTACCTTGGGCCAATTCCTTCTTCCTCCACCCTCGCCTCTGGTAACCACAGGTCTGATCTCTTTTTCTATGAGTTTTTTTGTTTTTGTTTGCTTGTTTTTTAGATTCCACATATAAGTGAGATCGTACAGTATTTGTCTGTATGACTTATTTCACTTAACCTAGTGCCTTGAAGGTCCCAAAATGGTAGAGTTTCGTGGGTTTTGTTAATGGCTGAATACTAATCCATTATCTGTCTATCTATCTATCTATCTATCTATCTGTCTATCTCACAACTGCTTTATCCATTAATCCAGTGATGGACTCTTAGGTTGTTTCCATGTCGTGATTATTGTAAATAGCTATGAATATAAGGGGGCAGATATCTTTTTGAGTTAGTGTTTTAATTTCCTTTGGACATATTTCCAGAAGTGGAATTGCTGGATCATATGGTAATCCTATTTTTAATGTTTTGAGGATCTTGCATATTGTATTGAAAGCTTTTATTTTCAAATATGCCACCGTTATAACAAGGGCATCAGGACACTGTGCACGTAAAACGTAGTTTCACATAATCTTATTGCTGATAAAAAGCCCATTTTGAATGTCCAGATATTTACTTAATAAACCAATGTTCACAGATGACTGTCATTTAAAAGTTCATACGTAGGAGATAGACTGGGGAGGAAAAGAAGGAAGGGAAGCAGAAATTAAGATAAAACAAAGCTCTGGTTCTTTGGAGACTTGGGCTCTGGGCTTCTGTTTCTGAGAATAAGTCACTTTGGGGCTTCCCTCCAGCTTTCTTTTTCCCCCCTCTTCCTTTTTTCCTTCCATTCTGTTTCATCTCTTCTGTTTCATTCTACTCCTGCTCTCTTTTCTCTTCCCTCCTCTTGGGGGTAATCGGAGAGGGAGGATGTGGTCAGAATTGATGAGGTGAGAACCATTCCAGTTCCCTTTTTCCTTCACCTCAAACCCTTCACAGATGTGCAGCTTAATCAGATCATCACTGCCCAGACCACGAATGGAAACTCCAGAAACCTCAGCCTAGGGATAGCAGGCCACAACCACACTCTCAGTGGCAGAATCATTCTAGAAAGCGTTCTGACCATGCATGTTGGTCACACTGGTTAGAAACTCATCTACATGGTGATGAAGCAGTTACCGCGAGAATTTGCAAGTGTTTTCGGATCACATCAGCGTGTGAGTGAACCGTCCTGATTTGATAGGGGAGCAGTCCTCAGAGGCCAGCATCTTTGCATGTGGTTGATTCCTTACCGCTGACCTTCACTCCTGTCCCTCCAGGCAGAGTGCTGTTGTTTGTGTGATGTGTTCCAGGGGACAGTTATATGCTGGAACGTGCATTCGTCTTATACATAACGGATATTCTGTAGCTCATCATAACTTGGGTGTTATCTTAGATCTTATAAGCTTGAAGAAGATGATTATTAATATTATTGCATCCAATTCTATCGTTAACTAAAAGACAAGAAGATGACAAGGATAGGAAGCTGTGAGATGCTAGCCGTGTAATATACTAGATTGTGATTGAATTTGGCTCCATCTTCACCTCTTTTGCTCCATGGAAATTTATACTGGTTTCCAAGCGCAGGAGTTTTTTTTTCCTAGAGACACTTAAATTTTTTTTAATTGAAATATAGTTGATTTACAATGTTGTGTTAGTTGCAGGTGTACAGCAAAGTGATTCAGTTATATTATATATATATATAAAAATATATTTTTAAGGTTCTTTTCCATTATAGGCTATTACAAAATATTGAGTATAGTTCCTTGTGCTATACAGTATGTCCTTGTTGGTTATCTATTTTATTTATTTATTTTTTATTGAAGTATAGTTGATTTATATTGTTGTGCCACTGGTTATCTATTTTATATATAGTTGTGTATATATTTTAATCCCAAAAGGAGTTTAAACATTTTTTTAATTGAATGAAAAACTCTTTAAATTCTATAGTGCTTTACAATTTTCAAAAGTTTCACACACATGATTTCATATAATTCCATAATAACCCTTTTTAACCCTTTTTAAAATCCCCTCTCCCTAGGTTGCCCTTCCCCTCTTCCCTCTGTCCCCTGGTGACCACTTGTTTGTTCTCTGTATCTGTGAGTCTGCCAAGCTTAGGAGCCTTCACACTCATTTCCAAGAGGGAACACTGTTTCCAATGTCACCATTTCTAAAATCAAGACATCGGTATCATAAACTTTCTCACGGAAGCGCAGCTGTTGGAACATTCCTTTTGGTATTGGCTGATTCGGGCACCGAAAATGTGTGGATCTGGCTCAGAGAACGGAAGCGTAATTCGTTTCTGGAGATGCGGCAGGTGATGGAGAAACAATCTCTTCCAGGGATGTTCTTTAGAGCGACTTGCCTTTTGTCCCGGAAGGCAACCGAGTTTGACGGTAAGGCTCCTAATTTTGTAAGATGAGGAGTCTGCAATAGATCAGATTCTTTCCAACTGTGGTTAGTGAATTCAGTGCAAGGCAGCCAGCCTTAAAGTACTGGAATCGCATAGAATACAAAATATCAGAACATATTGTGTTTTCGTAATCTTTCTTGAAAATTTTTTCAGTCACATGTATACCTATATGCGTGTATGGGGTTGACATAAACTTTCTTACTCTGGAAAAAGTTTGCAGCCACTGCAATAAATGATGGATTTATTCTTACTCAGATCACCGGGGCCATGATGAAGATAATTTCAGTTAGAGGAGGACACTTTGTCTTTGATTTATTTAGTACAATATGTTCCCTTCTGCAGGAGGAAAGAGGCAGCATTTTAAAATAAATTTCTTTCCTTTTTTCCAAAAAAAAAGCATGCTTATTTTAAAGACCATAGAGAATATAGATAAGCACAAAGGAAAATAAATTGAAATTTGTTCTCACTACCTAGAGATAACTACTCAATATTTTGAAGTATGTACATTTTCAATTTTTAGGATAAGTGTGTAAGTGGGCAGGATGTGTGTGTATGCGTTAAATGGAATTGTTACTACATAAAATTTTGTAACTTGGTCTTTTCAAATAACCATAGTCAGATATTTTGTGTGTATTAACTGCTTTTGTAAAATACCATTAAAATGGCAGAATTGGGGCTTCCCTGGTGGCGCAGTGGTTGAGAGTCCGCCTGCCGATGCAGAGGACACGGGTTCGTGCCCCGGTCTGGGAAGATCCCACGTGCTGCGGAGCGGCTGGGCCCGTGAGCCATGGCCGCTGAGCCTGTGCGTCCGGAGCCTGTGCTCCGCAACGGGAGAGGCCACAACAGTGAGAGGCCCGCGGACCGAAAAAAAAAAAAAAAGGCAGAATTGCATTCAATTTAAGCACTTTAAAAAATCAAATTGACAAGTGGAGAGATGAAGGTTGGATTGTGAAAGCCAGCATCAACCATCATGGAACCGGGGATTTGGGAACAAAAAAAAATTAAGACAGGTCTATAGAGGAAGGAGAGCAGTGACATGGGTGCTCTCGGGGAAGGGGAAATGCATTGGGAACATGAAAACTCGAGACAGTCATTGGACGGAAAGAAAGAACTCTTATGTCAAAATTT
Organism: Stenella coeruleoalba; assembly: GCF_951394435.1. NCBI lineage: Eukaryota > Metazoa > Chordata > Mammalia > Artiodactyla > Delphinidae > Stenella > Stenella coeruleoalba. The sequence goes on from NC_137147.1 coordinate 159,246,887, forward strand.
GATGTGGAAGAACCCAGGGGTGTCAAGAAGTGCTAAGAAATTGATTTTCATTCAGACTGGGCCCCAAGTGGACTCTTGGATATTAACAATTTACTTCAAATGGGGTAAAAGTTGTACTGTTCCTTGAGAACTTTACTGGGTTATTCACTACACGTCCATGTCCCGGGTTTATCATTTTTCAAAGCTCCTTTCCATAAACGGCCTCCTCTAATGAGAGCCCTGTCTGGAGAAGTAGGGTCGTCCCTGTTGTCTCTATTTTATAGATGAGGAGACAGATTGGTGGGATTAAGTGGTTCGAGGATTAAGATCCTAGTTGTTGGGAGGGCAGCCTTGAGCATGGAGGCCTTTCACCCCCACTAGGTCACATGAGAAGGGGCCTTGGGTCTGAACACTTGCTTACTGAGAGATGTAGGGTCCTCACAGCCGGTGCTGGACTTGCCACCTTGTGTGGGGATATCTTTCCCTGTTTCAGATTCCACATGAGCTCCGTTGTTCTGCTTTGGCGTGTGCATCACAAGGCATCCGTCCAACCCCACCGCTACGTCTTTCCCCTGGGAGGAGGGGATGGAGTCCTTCTGCAGCAGCACAAGAAGGGAGGGACCCGTGGCCATGGAGAGCTGACCCCTCTCCTGACCTTGATTCTGTCTCTTCTCCACGTGGAAGTGTGGCTCCATCCTGTGCCTGGTGCCTTTTCCTTGGTAACTCTGATACCAGATGCCGTGAACGGAAGTGCTCTGACTGCTAATCCCCATCACAGGCAGCAGGTGCACGTGCTTGACCACAGCGGTGCTGCTGAAGTAACTGAACCTAGATCCCACGGCTTCTGGTTCCTGGAGTCGTTTCCTTCATCTGGCGCCATTAGACTCATTTTCACCCTCACCTGTGACTGTCACGTGGGTCTGTATTATTAGGTTTGACCCCCAGTGGGGAACAAAGGGGGTATCGTTGGATGAGACCACAACTTCTTATTTCTAGGCGCGTCTAATCCCAGACAAAGAGATGTTGTGATTATGCAGAGAATGCCCGTGAAGGGATTCTTAGACAGCTTTTCAAACTGAGTGGAGGGCAACTAAAACATGAATGAAATTGCCTGATGAAACTATGGAGTCTGTCTGCTTGTAGGTTGAAACATCCTTATACTGATGAGTGCTGAATCGCTCCCACTGGGAGATTCAGGCTGGATGTATCTTCTGGAGACTGTCACTTTCTAAAGAAGAGAGGGTGTTTCCACCATGACAGTTTCAGTCCCATGAGTAGACTCTTCCACCCGTATAAGGACCTTCCTTAGCACACCTATAGAAATGAACAGAATATTGAAACCCCAGCAGAGGATTAACCTCACTTTTCTCATGCTTACAGGGTGCTGACTTGCTTTTCTTGGTTCTCAAACGGTGCGATCTGACAGTTCAGCAGCTTCCTGTTTGAGGGTTAATTATTTTTTTATGCCTATATTTAAGACGTTTAAATTTGTGATTCATCCCCTATAATTAGCTCTAATGCTTAGAATATATCCATGTCTATAGCATTCACATTTCTCCTTTGAGGGTTATTGTTTTCCCCTCTGAGCAGTTGCCAGTGGACTCAGATCGTGAAAATATGATGATAAAGGCAGCCCTAAATTTGCAAGCTCCATGGCCATGAGTCAAGAGAGGCCCAGTTCTGCCCCTGCAGAAAACCAACGCCCCCCCCCCCCAAGATTGGAACGGGTGAGGGAGCCCCCAGTGTATGTACACCCTGGGGTTTGAACCAGGGCTTGTGCCCCGCCTTGCTGTCTTCTCTGCCCCTTGAGAGTGAAACCAAGAAATGACTTAGAGAGTGGGAGAGCTGTCAGCAAGAGGGTGGAGGGCGGAAAATCAGACCTCATGATGGGAGGGAAGGGTGGGGAATGGTTTGATGTTCATTTGAGGTGGCAAAAACGATCTTCCCCCATCACCCTTCCTTGGCTCTGTTTAAATAAATAGAAGCTTCAGCAAATTCTCAGAACCCAGCCCATTTCTCTTCCACCAGGGCTTCGTGCTCAGGAAGAAATGCCCGATTGAAAGGGAGGAGGTGGCCTTTTCTCTTCCCCAGATGAGGGAAGGCATAAAGAGAAGAAAGGGCAAGAGGTGTGAGCTGGGAGGAGGAAAGATGAGGAAGTAAGACAGAGAGGGAAGGAAGGAACCCAAGGAGGAAGAGGCAGCCTGACTCCAGAGGAACAACTTGTCTGCTCGGCTTTGCCAGCAGCTTAATGGCTGTTGTCACTCTAGCACCCGGGACTTCCTCTTTCTGCAGACACACCGAGCTGGTGTTTCACTGGTAACAATAAGTTAATTGAACGGCCTGTCGACAGATGGGCACGCTGTGGCTCTGAGCTTCACACTCTTTTGTTATATTTCTATGTGAGAGAGTCTGAAATAGCACCCATCTTTTAAAAGAAAACACACACACACACACACACACACACACACACTCCTTCATCAAGCACCTCCCCTGCATCTCCTAAACCTAGTTTTCCCACAATTCAGCCTTTTAAATGATTTCAGAAGTAATCGAGTACAGTTGCTGTTTAGTATCCACAGGAGGTTCGTTTTAGGACCCCTCAGGAGACCAAAAGCCCGGGATGCTCAAATCCCCATATAAGATGGCGTGGTGTTTGCATATAACCTCTGCACATCCCCCTGTATACTTTGAATCCTCTCCGGATGACTTATGATACCTAATGCTATGGAAATGCTGTGTAAATTGTTGCCGGCGTGGCAAATTCAAGTTTTGATTTGTAGAACTTTCTGGAATTTTTTTCCCGAATATTTTTGACATGTTGGTTGAATTTGTGGGTGTGAAAGCTGTGGATGCAGAGGGCTGACTATATTTCTCTCTGGAGGTATTTTGGGCTAGTAGCCTCCTACAGCAGGGACAAACACTCTGGACTTTGTGCCAAAGAAGACCTGGTTATAGAAGAGAGAAATATATGTACGCTATCACAAGGCTAAAGAGAATGAAATAGATCTCTTTTCACATATTTTCATATATTTGTCCACTGGGCAGAGCTACACTGTAAACCTGTTTTCCCTTTTGGGTATAGGCTGTGTCTCTTGTGCCACTTCCTTCCATTTTCATCACATAACATTTTCAGGCAAGTTCTACTCCTTTCCAGGAGGATAGACGATGCCAACTTGGAGTTATGAGTAGCAGAGATCACTACGCTCTGTCCTCACCTCTTTCTTTTATCCTGATGGCTTGTCACAAAGCAGCTTCTCCTGGGCTGGGTCTGTGTGTGCATGACCACCCTGATTTCACTGAGTCAATGACTCAACTGCTCTTTGGTTTAATCAAAATGAACCAAATGAACTGTCTCACAAAAACCTGACCATCAGATAGACTGCTAACCCTGAATGAACTAATTCATGTCCTACAGCCCTTACCCTGACCCAGAAGACAGCACCCATAGGGTCCAGCAAGCTGTGCTTTTCACACACCTGTGGGGCTTGTCTCACCTGAGCGAGGGTCGGGGACTCCACGATTCTCTTGCTCAGGCCTCAGGTCAATAGCAAATGGGAAATGTGATAGAAGATGGCTCGCCACTTGCCAATGCGTGACCAACTTATAAAGGCTGGACTGATAATCAAAGAGGCTTCATGGTCCAGGCAGGGTCAGGCAAGGTGATCTCACGTCAGTTGTTAGTAGGCAGGCCACCGATGTGCACAGATGTCTACAGTTGCTGAGGGACTTAAAACCACTTCCAGGGCTTCCCTGGTGGTGCAGTGGTTGAGAGTCCGCCTGCCGATGCAGGGGACACGGGTTCGTGCCCCGGTCTGGGAAGATCCCACATGTCGCAGAGCGGCTGGGCCCGTGAGCCATGGCCGCTGAGCCTGCGCGTCCGGAGCCTGTGCTCCACAGCGGGAGAGGCCACAACAGTGAGAGGCCCGTGTACTGCAAAAAACAAAACAAAACACTTCCACACATATTCCTCCTTTAATCAAAACTCAACTTTCCCTACCACCTAGAAAGGTCTTAAGGAAGTTAAAATGGAGTTGAACTGATGGCCCAGTAACCCCAATGTGCAGGAGACGCACCTGGGAAGCTTGTTAAAAGATGCAGCGTCCCAGGATCCACCCCCAACATTCTGAGTCAGCAGGTATGGAAGGGGCTGGAGAATCTGCATTTTCAGCAAGGACTGTAGGAGATTCTGCTGCAGGTGGATGTAACACCTCCTTCTGGGAAACACTGGAAAGAGAATTCACTCTCAGAGCCTGCGTCTCCCTAATGTGTCCCTTAGAAGGTCAACAGACCCACCAGGCAACGAGCCTCAACCGTGAGCTACACGTTGTGTTAGGTCTTGGGGAGAGAAAGGCAAAGAAATAAGAAGGCTACTCTTTGTCCTCGGGGGGTTGGCCGCTTTATTTTTTATTTTTATTTTTTAAAAATAATTATTTGTTTTTATTTTTGGCTGTGTTGGGTCTTCGTTGCTGCACGTGGGCTTTCTCTAGTTGTGGCGAGCGGGGGCTACTCTTCGTTGCAGCGCACAGGCCTCTGATTGCGGTGGCTTCTCTTGTTGCGGAGCACAGGGTCTAGGCGCGCGGGCTTCAGTAGTTGTGGCACATGGGCTTCAGTAGTTGTGGCACACGGGCTTAGTTGCTCTGTGGCCATGTGGGATCTTCTCGGACCGGCGCTCGAACCCATGTTCCCTGTATTGGCAGGTAGATTCTCAACCACTGTGCCACCATGGAAGCCTGGCCACTTTATTTTATTAAAAATTTTTTTTTTTTGCTGTACCACATACCTTGTGGGATCTTAATTCCTCGAGCAGGGATTGAACCCCGGCCCTTGGCAGTGAAAGCACCAAGTCCTAACTACTGGACCACCAGGGAATTCCCTGGACACTTTAAAGGGCCTGGGCCGCTGTCCCAAGGAGGCAGAAGGTGAAAGGAGCAGGTGGAAGGTTCTCAAGGTGAGCAGGGGAACGGTTGAAGGCAGCGAGGTTGCTTCATGGATCCCAACCCATGGAGATCTGAAGTTGAATTTGATGCCGACCGAGCTCCGACTTGCTTGATACCGTTTATATGGTGAAGAATGAAATAATTACTGGTGACCCAGAGCTGTCTGGAGGGCCTTATCGCATCCTTAAGTGGAAACACCACAGACCCCTTAGTAAGAAAAGGGGCTTTCTGGGCTGGTGTCTTGCCGCAAGACACCCATGAGGAAATATAGGATGTGCAGGGCAGGGCATGGGACCCAGTCCCTTTGGCACTGGTGTAGGAAATCGTCAAGGCAAAACCCTCCCTGTGTGGGAGCTGGTACGGCCTGGGGTTTTGCTGGGTGTTGTCCCCACGTTGACACTGATATCTTGGGTAAAGAGGTGAGTGATGGACGGGAGCGTTGGGCCGGCCTGAGGAAGGAGAGAGAGGCTGGGGTGGGGAAGGTGTACCGGCGCCAGGGGTGGGTGGGGAAGCAGCTCACCGTTGGCAAGGAGGTGTGGGAGGCCTGAGCGTGTCCTGGAGGACAGGATGCCGGGGAAGCACTTCCTCAGAGGGCGGTGGAGGAAAGCCGCTGGGGAAGAGGGAGGGTCCAGGCCAGTGAGGGATACCTGGGAGCTAAGGGCTGTCCTGCTTGGGGCAGCTAGGTGGGCAACGAGGAGGGAAGGCTGAGAGGCCAGAGCTTGAGCTCATTTCTGTTTTTGGAGCCTTAAAACCAAGCTGCATTTCTAGCCATGGTGGAGTCTGTCTGCATCCAGGTCGGTGCCGGAGCTGCGGGGTACAGGGCTGGGGGCGGCGGGGGCTCCATGTGATGGGACCTCGCAGCAGCAGCAGCAGCGGGGCCTGGGCTGGGCTGACAGCGGCTTCAAGGTACTAGTGATTCCAGGGCCGGCGAGGAGAGTCAAGCAGAAGAGATGAAAGGAAGGCAAGTCCCTTCTGGACTCATGAATAGCTGCCTGGGTAGGAGCCCAGCCTCTCCTCGGGGTCCCTGCAGTCTTTGTAAGCAACACCGGAGCAAGCTACCAAAGGATGGAGGGCATCACATCAGGTTTCCAGACACAGACCGCTTTTCCACCTACCTGGATGAAGCGAGGGCCTCCTTTCTTAAAGAAACAGACACAAACCAGGTCAGTTTCAGGGATGGAGCGTGGCAGTGCTTTTAGGGAGAAGCAAATGAATGTTGCACCTAGGGGTGGGCAGACAAGCTCTGAATAAATGCCCCCTGCTCCCACCCCCCGCTCTGCTTAACTTTCTCTTGTTTCGCATCAGAGCTAAGTGGGTTCCCCCCAAAATTTTTTTTGGTCATTTTTCTTTTTAAATGAGTGAGAACTATTTTTCTCCATTCACTTCTTTCCATTTGGTTCCAATAGTAGTTTGGATTGACCAGCAATGATAGCCAAGCTCTGTGGACTCTTAGGCCTGCAGGGCTCTTCGGATGGTAACTTAAGAGTGTTCCTTTGATTTAAAAGATTGGCGCTGAAAGGGAACTCTGAGATCACGCTTAACTGATGGTGAAGCTGAGATGGGGGTGTGTCCACAGTCTGAGAACAAAATTTTGGTCTCTCTAAGAAGCCATGACAGAAAGATTATTACAGACATCTTCTGAAAAACCTCTGAGACACAGATTCCATCATTTTCTTTGACATCATTCAGTGTCACCATTTCTGAGGATCAGGAATTGTGTTTTATTAATCATATTTGCATTTTATTTATTATTTTGCAGAATGGGGTTCTGGGTAAGGGGTATGTTGTTCCAGTATAATTTTGGGGAGATTTGATGTTACCATCTTTTCAACTAGGGAGGTGGGGCCTGAGAAGTGCACTTAAAGGCAAAGCTATGATTTTCCGGAAGCTTCCTTTCCATTTGAGTTCGAATCTAGAAAGACTCCAAGTTGGTCATAAATCAAACTTGTAAATAAGCTTTAAAAACACCTCTAAGCTTATAGACGTGTTCACCAGACATGTCCATCAGTGACGAACGAACTTCATTTTGGAGCTTGGGTTTCTCTATCATTGTTATTTAGCTTCTTTCAAATCTCTTAGCACAGAAAATATAAGAAAAATTTAAAAATATATAAATGAATGGGTAATATTTTCTTTGGAGACTTCGTTTTCAGAGGGAATGTTGCAAAAAATTATGTGAACAGGTGATCCTCCAGACTGTGTATCAAGAAGAGAATCATAATTCTAGTCTAAATCAGGTACTGACTTGCAGAAGATTTGCCCCTCCCCCTGCCCACTGAAGGCTGCCCCAGATGTGTGGCCTGGAGGGGCTGTAATGATAGGAAGTTGGTATGGAGTTTCACGTGGCTGATGAATTTGGTCCTCTTTGAGGCATATTCCCGTGGGATGTGCTCATGCCTCGATCCAGAGAATCAGCTGATTGGCATGTTAGATCTGAAATCTACTTGGGCTCCGAGGGAAGTATGACCTGTCACCAACTCCTCGCCACCTCTGTCCTTCGGATACCTGATTATACGCCATAAAATCACACGGATCTGTTCCTCTTTCCTTTCAGGAAGAGGAATTAGAATTTCACCAGTGGAAGTGAACTCTTTTTGAGTTTGCAAGCAGCTTCTCACCAGAGTCCAAATTCAAACATGCATCCCAGGTCTAGGTCTTCATTTCTTAATGAATACATGGGCCACCTTGTACGGCCTTTCACGATGTTGCCCATCAGTTTGGGGGCCAGGAGTCAAAGCATCAGGATTCCAGCAAAGAGGTCCCAGATGAGCACATGCTGTTGAAGACATTCAGACTAGCTTTCGAGCCTGTGCTTTTGATTTCTGGGATCTGAGCTGATATGAACAGGCTTTGGACACGGCTCTTCATGGACCACACTGGCCCTTCCTTGTCATGGCCTCCACAGCATACTACCTGTTGGCTTGTTTGTTTTGGGTGGGGAGGCCGGACCAGAAGGGGCACTTGGGGGAAAATAAAGAGCAAGAAGACAATTCCCCTTCAATTGCTAATGCAATAATGAATTATTTGGGCTGAACTGATGTGGAGAAATACCAAATATTCTAAAATCCTAAAGCAATAGGGATTATCGAAGGATCATCCTATCCACCTCTATTCTGCTTCAAAGAAAGGGATTATGAAGAAATTCCTGCTTGTGTTCTTTCACAGGCTGAGCCACGTTCAGGAGTTACTTGAGGTTGTGTGGAGGTTATGCATATAGCAAAGCACAGCCTCTACAAGTGTTCTCTGCTAGGGGCGTCCGGCTGAGATCCCAGTTCTGTGTTTTTGAAAGTTTTTCCCATTGGTTGACATTAGTTCTATCCTGCTTAAAACCCAGGAGAGGGGGAAGCAGCCCAATTCCTTTTTGTAACAAAACGCTAGTCATTACTGTTATTGTTATTCCTATTCCCACGGTGCCCTGCCGATTCTGGATCAAGTGCCACGGGCACCGGGTGTGGTTCCGTCCACAGATCTAAGTGCCTGCAAACATTTCCACATCAGATCCCCACACCATCCTGGCCAGCTAGAGAGATGGGGAAAACATATCAGAAACAGAAGTTTTTTTGTTCATTGACAGAAATGGGATTGTCTGTGAAACGTGATTCTCAAATACAAGATTATAGAGGCACTTTTCCTTCCTCTTAGGTGCCCTTGTTACATTTTCTTTAGCAGAGCTGAGGAAGGGAATAAAGTCAGCAGAACACACTGAGCTGTTTTCTCGGACGGGAACTGGATTTGCTCTCCAGGGCCCCCGTCTTCAGACATCCAATCCTCCTTTCTCCTCCTCCAAGAACAAGGAAATCTGATAAATATTTGTCAGGGTCCAGACTGTACATAGACATGTGCTGTGTAAAGGCACAGCTGGGGACAAAAGGGAGGTGAGAGCACAGTCTGAACTCCCAGGTGCCTCTTGAGGGGAGAGTTAAACAGGCAAAAGTGGTACTGAGAACCGAGTGGACGGCGCAGACAGACACTGCTGTCCAAGTTCAGCGAGGACAAGAACTGTGGTCCTCCAGGATTTACTGTCCCAGAAGCCTTGCTGAGGAGGACAGAAGCTCACCATTTAGCTCATTAGGGCTGGAGGGGCAATCTTCTCTCTCCATTCCTCACCCTTCTCCTCTTTGCATCCCTGAGCATAGATGGAGGTGTCGCCTGTCACTCTGCCTTCACTAGCGGTGCCTGCTGGAAAAGGGAGCAATTTACCCAGACCACTCTTGAGTAATTATAGTATATTTATTTATTTATTATTACTTTTTAAAATTTTTGGCTGTGTTGGGTCTTCATTGCTGCATGTGGGCTTTCTCTAGTTGCGGCGAGCGGGAGCCACTCTTCGTTGGGGTGCGTGGGCTTCTCATTGCGGTGGCTTCTCTTGTTGCGGAGCACGGGCTCTAGGCGCGTGGGCTCAGTAGTTGTGGCGCACGGGCTTAGTTGCTCCGCGGCATGTGGGCTCTTCCCGGACCACGGATTGAACCCGTGTCCCCTGCATTGGCAGGCGGATTCTTAACCACTGTGCCACAGGGGAAGCCTAGTAAATGTAGTCTTAACGACAAAATAGGCATTTTTCCCTCAGGATTGCTGAAGACAGGGTCTGCAATTGCACGTGGAAATCAGTGTTCTCACGTGTGGAGGTCGGTTTGAGGGGTTCGTGAGGATAGAACACCGAGCCCACAACCTTCCTTCCACTGCTGTCTGTCATTTCCTGGCAGTTTAATGTAAAGCAAATTGAATCATCTAAATTTAAACAATTACATTTTTATCTGACTTCACTTTCCTTTTTATTGAAATGTAGTTGACTTATAATATTGTGTTAGTTTCAGGTGTACAGTGTAGTGATTCAGTGTTTTTGCACATTATATTCCATTATAGGTTATTCCAAGATAATGGATATAATTCCCTGTGCTATACAGTAGGTCCTTGTTGCTTATCTGTTTTATATATAGTAGTGTGTATCTGTTAATCCCATACCTTAATGTGTCCCTCCCCCCTTCCCTCTCCTGTTGGTAACCACAAGTTTGTTTTCTATATCTGTGAGTCTTAAACAATTAAATTTGTAATGATTAATTCAAACATTTATATTAAAGTTAAGCAAAACACTCTCTCTTAACAGTAGCAACAACATCAAATCATAAAATAATACCTGTTGACTGTTTTGAGGATTAAAGCACTGCAATCCTTATCCTCAAAGAACAACTTCTGGATTCTTTCCTGTTGGATTCTCCACTTTGAACCATCATTTTTTTCATCAGTCGTTTCTGTTTGTAAAAGGCAGAGGGTTTTGGAACGAGAGAGCTCAGGACTGTATCCGGCTCTGCCATGTAATGACCGCAGGGACATAGGGGAGTTTCTCTTATCCTCTGGGAACCTCACTTTCCCCATCTGGACGTGGCACTGGTAATACCTACTTCTTGGGATTGCTGGAAGATTAAAGGAGATATTGCTCGTGAAACGCTTCGCAGAGCCCTGGCATGTGTTAAGGACTCAATCAGTAGGGTTAAGGATGTGGTTCTTGTTTGCGGGGTTCACACAGGAGGTCCGCTCTTTATGAGGAGAGGTGGCAACATCTTTCCCGTATCTCTGCAAGGTTGGGGCAGGGTTGGCTTGCGATAGGGGGTGGGGCAGTGTTAGTTTCTTTCCACTTTAGATCCGTTGCTCACCAGCTGTACCATCATGAGTTCTTTCTCTGACTGCTCTGTGCCTCAGTCTTCTCATCTTTAAAATGAGACACATTGTACTTACTTTACAAGGTCGCTGTGAGGATGTAAGGACTTCATACACACAAAGCAATAAACAGCTCCTTGCACATGGAAAGCACTCGATACGTGTTAACTATTTTAATTGATTATACCACTCACTTAATACCTTTGAGTGGAATTACGGTCTCAGTTACCAGGGGAAGGCAGTCTCTTTTCTGCCCCTTTGGCCTTCGGTTATTACAACTTTTAATAAGATACAAACCCTGCTGTTGTAGTAGGCTTTTTTTTTTTAATGTCATTACAGCTTCCTGCCACTGACACATCATTGCTGCCATTAGTAGGTGTAGGAAAAATGTTGTGGTCTGGTCTATGTAGCAAAAATATTTGTGGGAGGCCCCTTTGATTAGCTTTCTTATTGTATTTAATGCACTGCACATGGGCAGTCCAACATGTTTGGAAAGAGGTCATATTGGTTTGAAAGACAGATGATCTAAAACTAGCTTTCATTCTATGATGGATTAGAGGAATTCCAGCTAAGGTTTTGAAGAGCTACCACCAAATATTTGCTGATATCCTCCCCGTGACTCGCAGGGTTCTTTTTATTCTCTCCGCACCCTCATCCTGCCCCGGGACTCTGATGCGGATATAAAATAACATATCTGAGTTTTCATAGTTTAGATTTTATTCATATCAAATTTACCCATGCACATAATTTAAAGAGTCAGATGACAAGATTTATTACGACAAATCGCAGTCCTTTGCCCAATACCCCCTGCTATGGTCTGAACGTTGAGGTCTCCACCAAATTCGGATGTTTAAATGCCAAGGCCCAATGGGATGGTGTTAGGAGGTGGGACTTTTGGCAGGTGATTCGGTCATGAAGGTGGAACCCTCCCAAATGGGATTAATGCTTTCATAAAAGAGACCCCACAGAGGTCCCCAGACACCTTCGCTATGTGAGGACACAATGAAAAGTCTGTGACCCTGAAGAGGGCCCCACTTTCAGACTTTCTGCCTCCACAAATGAGAGAAATAAATTTCTGTTGTTATAAGCCACCTAGTCTGTAGTATTTTGTAATGCAGCCCAAACAGACCGATAGCCTCTTACATTGTCTTCATCCCCAGTGGAAATCGCCGTCAACTATTCTTTTTGATATTAACCTCCATTATCTCTAAATAACACGTTTTTAAATGCTCCTTCTTTAGTTTTTAGTATTAGGTATTTTCTATTTTCTTTCCACTCTTTAAGAGGAAACTTTCTTTCTCTTTCACCAAACCTGCTACTCACCTCCTTTCCAACACCTTTTCAATATTTACTGCCCATCTCCCTCATTCTCCCAGTGAATTATGTAGCAAGTGTAGTTATGTTATTCTGACCATCTAAATGCTAATCACACCTGGGACATTTGTTATACTATGATTACCTTGCTTTCTTACATAACTTTTTGTTTTTCCTGGAGTTAATCATTGTCTTCTTTTTACTTAGTTTTCGGTTTGGCTTTTTATGATCCCTGATCCCCCAAACTTCCTTTTACTTGTTTTAATCTCCTCTCAATATATTCAAATCCATCCATCAGGTATGCTCTTTTTTTTTTTTTTTTTTGCAGTACACGGGCCTCTCACTGCTGTGGCCTCTCCCGTTGCGGAGCACAGGCTCCGGACGCACAGGCTCAGCGGCATGGCTCACGGGCCCAGCTGCTCCGCGGCATGTGGGATATTCCCGGACCGGGGCACGAACTGGCATCCCCTGCATCAGCAGGCAGACTCCCAAACACTGCGCCACCAGGGAAGCCCTTCATAAGTGATTTTTAACGCGCCTTCCGGTGTAGAGTCCCATCTTCACTTCCACTCCCAGGGATACCCAACAGTAGCATCTGAGCCTTTTGGGTGGTAAAAATTTGATCGTTTCTTGGATTTCTCCACTGTGGTTTAGGATCGAGGCTGCTGCGTTTTGCAACACAATGGTGCTGCCTATGATTCAGCTCACTTGTAACTGCTAAGCCCACACCCTTCTTCCTTTTATTATCCATCTTTCAAACTTCTGTCTCCTCTCGCATTATTTTATCTTTGTGGATTATTTACTCCTTAAAATAAATCTCTTCACTGTAATTTTTATTGAGGTTTCAGGAGAGAATAGAGACGATTGTGTGTTTTCAACCCTTTTATAACTGGAAACGATGATTGAGGATTTTTTTGGGGAAACAAAATCTGGGATGTCGACACATGGGCGAGTATTGTATTATTTTAAATGATTGCATTGTTGGGATATACGCTTATTTTAACTAAACTGCCAGTGACCAACACAGTTTTCTGGATCTTTTTTTGGAATTGCTTTCACAGACCATGCTGTATTCCTTTCAACTTATGCAAAGGTAGGAAATTTTATATTTTGATTGCTTTGATTTCTAGAAGCACCAAAATGCCACTTGGAAACCAGGCTTGTAAAAAAAAGCCAATGATAAACCTTAGCTTTCATTTCAGAAAGATCTTGCTGATCCTGTAATGGCCACAATAATTCCCAAACTTATTTTTTTTGAGAGCGGTATAGAGTGGTGAAGACATTTTTCAAAGGCCTGAGAATGAAGTTTTGACTAGTGTTTTGAGCAGGGATATTATTCTTGAAATAATTCATAGTCTTCTAATGACAGCATTAACTTGTGTTCATAAGTACAGGTTTCTTTTTTCTTTTTCTTTTTTTCAAGGATTAATTTTGTAACTTGGTAGTCCTAGCTCATGGTTATTCAGCTAGATTACATTCCACCCATTAGAATTTCATGGATTATGTTTAAAAATTTAAACAAAAATTTCTGCTTAGAAGTGTAAGACTTTCTTTTTAAAGCCTGGACCAACATTACACCATTGCCTTTATGGGTCTGGGTTTATATTTTTAGCTACTTAGAGCCCAGCATCCCATTCCTACTCAAGAGTAACTTAAAAAAGGGGTCTTGGGCTTCCCTGGTGGCGCAGTGGTTGAGAGTCCGCCTGCCGATGCAGGGGACATGGGTTCGTGCCCCGGTCCGGGAAGATCCCACATGCCGCGGAGCGGCTGGGCCTGTGAGCCATGGCCGCTGAGCCTGCGCGTCCGGAGCCTGTGCTCCGCAACGGGAGAGGCCACAACAGTGAGAGGCCCGCGTACCGCAAAAATAAAAGGGGGGGAGTGTCTGATCTAAGTCATCTAAGAGCGAAGTTGATGATTAATTGGACTGGATGTAATTCTGTGCTACCTTCCACACCTTTATATGATGATAGCCCTTGTGTGTCCCTTGACTGCTAAGCATGGTTACTACATTAGCCCTCTCTGCACGTTGACTGATCGTCATGGGATGAACATACAGCATACGGTCGAGGGAAGGAAATGATCATTTCACCCCTTTGCCCAATCTATCAATTCAAGCTCCTGCTAATTCAACACATAGTTGGGAGACTGCTGGGCTCCTAGATGGTGATTTTCTCTATAAAATACTCACATCGGCTAAACCTCTTCAACCTTTAGAAGATAATAATGAAAATCAGCGTCAGCTTAGAATCTCAGAGCTGGAAGCATTTGTAGAGACGGTTCAATTCCCATTTATAGATGAAGATACAGAAACCACAGCTGGGAACTGACTTGCCCAAGTTCACACACCAGAACCAAAGATGTTGATGTTAGCCAGACGTGAAAGCAAAACAGTCTTACTTATTCTAAAGGACAGTTTTTCTGAGAGTTAATTGTTCCAAGTCTATGAAAAAGATGTATAGGCCTTTATTGCTCTCCTCCTGCAGCTGGGGAGGTGGAGAACTGTTATTTTTTGTCAATGGAAAAGGGCAAAGATGTGAACAGGACACAAAATCGTATATAAAAATGGAATCCAATTTTGTAACAAAGGAAAAATACATAGAAAAAATGACAAGAGAAATAAACGTTATGAGAGAATGAGAGAGAGAGAGTGAGAGAGAAGGAGAGACCTCCTTTTCTAGCTGATCTCTGGGAAGCAGAAGATGAAGTTCCTGGGGCTGCAGTTGTGCTCAGGACCATGTATAGCAGTAGCCCAGATCTGATGAGCAGAAAGAAGAGCCTTGATTGAAAAGTAATTATTGTTAAATGAAAACCATTCCTGGCTTCTTTCAGATTCAGCCGGATGACGTGGCGTGGTCTCTGATGTCCAGGAGGGAGAATAACCAGCGTTGGCCTCCTCAAGCTGCAGAGGAAGCTGTGTGGGGGAATCTTTCCTCTGGGGGCTTTGGATTCTCTTGCCTCCTACCTGGGAGGCAGAGAACGGGCTGAAGGACAAAAAAGAACATTAACAGGCAAACTCGCATCGGGTCTGAAGTCATCCACAGTCTCACAACTATGACAAATGCACAACCTTTGGTTGAAAAGGCTCAGGAAGTTGGTTGGCCAGACGATCCATTTGGTTGAGAAAAAGAAGCTGAGTTTGATTGACCTGACCAGTTCGGAAAATGCACCATTTCTGGTCTCTCTAGTTGCACTTACTAGCAGGGATTGCTTTGATTTGCATCATATAAGAAAAAAGAAGCTCAATAAGATGTATTTGGTTCTGTGTCACTACATGAGCTGTTAACAAATTAGCACAGGGGAAGCTTTTGCAAATGAGATTAAATTTCCTTGTTTATGTTGGAAATCTCCCTCGGTCTCTGTCAGCAAATGTGCAATAACATTCTTTCCGTGTTGGGCTGGCTTTCAGTTGGTTTGTTATTTTTGTTTCTTTTGTTCTTTCTATGGGTCTTCAGAGTGACCGTCTCTCTCAGGGAAGATAGAAACTCTTGCCTGGGGTTAAGGGAGACTTCCTGGGGCAGGGGTGGGAGTGGCGTGGAGGGAGGGTTGCCAGACAGAATGCAGGATGCCCAGTCAGGTTGGAATTTCAGGTAAACAATGAGTTTTAAAAAATAGTATAAGTATGTCCCAAATATTGCATGGGACATACTTATACTAAAAGACATTCCTTGTGTATCTGACATGCACGTTGGATTGGGCGTCCTGTATTTTTATTTGTTAAATTGGGGCAGCTGCAGTCTCCTTTGATGTGGGGAGGAAGTTTCTATGCCTGAGACATCCCAGGGCTGTAGGAAAAGGCTGCTTTCCCCACCCTCTTCCTCTTTGGCTGGGCCTGACTAGATTTTAACCTGCACCTGAGACTCGGTTTCCCTTAGGGTTGGGACCGGGGTGAGGAGAACGAAGCACTTGCCTTGGGCACAAACCCAGGAATTGAGATAAAGAATTAGTGCATTATGGGAAAAAAAATTAAAAAAGAAATGATCCTGTATTAAAATATTTCATATTTTAATCATAAATATTCATAAATATTCATAATCATAAATCATAAATATTATGATTTTTGTCATAAATATTTTGGTTACAATATTTTATTAAAATGTTCTTTATCTTAATTACTGAGGTTTTGTTCTTGTTTTTGTTGCACCCTTTTAAGTTTTGCTCCAGAAGTGGTGGGGTGGCAGGAGTGTTAAATGCAAGCTTGTGGTCCTACAAAGAGCAACGCCAGAATTCTTCATTTAGAATTAAAATATGAGTTTTTCTACTTTATTTGACCTCTGTTTACATACACATTTGGAGATGCCTGTAGTCTTCCCTTATCAGTTTTAACATGATGGTTACTTTGAACTTGAGTGAAATTTCTTACTTCCATCGCCCCAACCTTTGTCTAGGAAGATACTTTTCTGGTCCCAATTTTCTTCTTTCAAAGCAATGGAGATTCTGGTCTCTTTTACTGTTTTAGACGTGAGGATAACATCTGAGGATAAGACCCTGGCTTTGTCCAGTGGCAGAATCTTCCAGAAGAAGTTTGGAGAGCCTGTTGGGCTTGCATGCATGGGAGCGGGACTGGTCACTACTGACTTAATGACTATTTAATATCATCTCATTGAATATTTAAAGTGACATTTGTGTGTTACTGTTCAAAAAATGTTCCAACATTATATTTAGTTGATTGTTGTATATGTATGAAATAAATGCTGTCTAGCAATGCAAATAATTGGCACCCTCGTTTTGTTGGTATTTGTACTCTGTGGTGTCTACGAATTCTTGATAACCGTCGTTATACAACCCACGATGAGTGTATATAAACACAGTGTTTCAGACTCGCCAAATGGGATAAATGCAGTTAATTCTAATAAGTTACATCACCCATTGGACTAAGGAAGGCGTAGGATGTTCACACAATAATCACTTGTGCCTGTGCATGCACACGTGCACACGCATGTGCTCTATCTTTCTTTTTCTCTCCAATGCGTACACATTTAAAAGCAGAGATTATTAGAAGATTAAAAGATACAGACAGAAAAAGACTTGGGCACCACTGACATGGGTTTAAGGAGTGAGCGAATGAGCTAACAAAGGTGCGGCTTTTGGTTTTGCATCATTTAATATCTTCTCAGTATTCTTAAAAATTTTTTTTAATTTATTTTTTATATTGAAGCATAGTTGATGTACAATATCCTATGTTATAGGTGTACAATATAGTGATTAATAATTTTTAAAGGTTATATTCCATTTACAATTATTATAAAAATTATAAAATTATATATAAAATTTTATAAAATTATAAAATATTATAAAAATTTGACTATATTCCCCATATTGTACAATACATACTTATAGCTTGTTTTATACCTAATAGTTTGTACCTCTTACTCCCCTACCCCTATCTTGCCACTCCCCCCCTTCCCTCTCCCCACTGGTAACCACTGGTTTGTTCTCTATACCTGTGAGTCTGTTACTTTTTTATTATATTCACTAGTTTGTTGTCTTTTTTTGGTTCCATATATAAGTGACAACATAAAATATTTGTCTTTCTCTGTCTGACTTGTTTCACTTATCACAGTGCCCTCCAAGTCCACGAATGTTGTTGCAGATGGCAAAATTTCATTCTTTTGTTTTCTGGCTGAGCAGTATTCCACTGTATCATCTTCTCAGTATTCTGAAGAAGAGTGAATCAATTTGCCTATTTAGAAAACAGAAATGATCTCAAAAATAAATCTGAGGTATGGCATTTAGGAGGCGGTGTGCATTACCGAACTTAAGAGTTTTTAAATGAGCCACAAGGGTAGAGTTAAACTCTTTGACTGGACAATTTTACCTTCACGGGTTTATCCTAAGAAACTTGAATTTGAGCAAACAGCGGTTGACGATAATGTTCACTACTGAGTTGTTTATAACAATAAAAAATTGCAAGCTGCCTAAGTACAACAATAGAGGAATTGTTAAGGAAACGATGGAACAATTGTATGATGAAATTGTGTGCAGTCATTTAAAAATCATGTAAAAGAGTATTTAACAACATGGGGAATGTCCATTTTATTACTGTTAGATTAAAAACATTACAAAAGAGTAAATGGTATTATCACATTAAAAATCTATTTATTGGGACTTCCCTGGTGGCACGGTGGTTAAGAATTCGCCTACCAATGCAGAGGACATGGGTTTGAGCCCTGGTCTGGGAAGATCCCACGTGCTGCGGAGCAACTAAGCCCACGTGCCACAACTACTGAGCCTGTGAGCCACAACAACAGAAGCCACCGCAATGAGAAGCCTGTGCACTGCAACGAAGAGTAGCCCCCACTCGCTGCAACTAGGGGAAGCCCGTGTGCAGCAACGAAGACCCAACGCAACCAAGGTAAATAAATAAATTAAAAAAAAATCTATCTATCTATCTATCTATCTTAGATAAATGGAAGAGTCCGTTTATCTATCGATTATCTATGCATCTATATATCTACCATCTATCTATGTAGTCTAATCTACTTATATCAAAAGAGGGAGAAAAACCTAGGTACTATAACAAAATGTTGACAGCAGCAGCTATCATTTGGTGGTGGGATTGTAGATGGTTTTATTTTTCTTCTTTACAGTTTTTTTGTTTTTATAAGCATTTATTACTTTTATAATTATAAAAAATTAAAGTTTTAAAATGTAAAATTTTAATTAAAAAGTTAAAAAATATTTATTTTTAAAGAGGAAAAAATACAGATTATAAAAGTTATGAGGAAATTGATCTGAATATGTGTGTGTGTATATGTGTATATCATACATGGAATATAGATTGTAAAGATACAACCAAGATGTATACCTTTTCTATGTGTGATAAAATTTCATAAGGTTAAAGTAATCTTTGATCTCTTATACATTTTCCATAATAAACATGTATTATTTTTGAAATTGGGAAGCGAGGTACAATAAAAATGAATCCATGCATAACAGTGAAAAAAGAAATGTATTTAAATTATATGTAATAATATTCTTTCTCTCCATATCATCTCATGAAAGACTTTTATGACAACAATTTTGTAAGGAAGTTACATATAAAAAAGACAGTGCAAACTTTCAGTTATGCTTACACCTGGATCACTTCACAGACTTCTGTCTACTGTCCTTTCATGAGGATTTTCTCTATCCCATAGATAGTGGCTACAAAACATTTCTAAAGCACACAGATCTGATCATGTTCAATCCCTGTTCCAAAACCTGTAAATTCCTAAAAAATTTAAAAAATTTCCATAAATTCCTATTATAATCAGAATAAAATCCACCTGTTTTTGCCCTATTTAAAGCTCTTTACTCTCTTGTAGAAATCTAGTTTTCTCCTTTCAGACTCTGAAAATATTCATTCATTTATCAACAAATATTTAGTGAGTTCTTACTTTGTGTAGGACGCCGTGCTGGGTGTTGACACAAGGAGTCTGTTCTAGTCAGACTAGACAATGCAGCTTTCTCATCTATGACCTGTGATTACTCATCACAGTGATTTCTCTGAGACCTCTTTCTTTTTATGGGTGTTTTTCTCTACATTTCTGCTCTTGAAATCCTACCCATCCTTCAATTCCAACCCTAGATGCCACTTACTAGTTCCAGTTGAGGATGGTCCTGTTTTCAGAATAATTCCCTGTTTGTACATTTCTTATAGCTCTTATTATACACTGCCTTTCACAAGAGCTGGTACAGACTTTCTGTGTCACAGCGATTATCACGCTGGGCAGGGATGGGGGTGAGGCTTGGCAGGGTAGAGGTAGTGGATGCTCCCGAGAAGGGTGGGTAGACTAGAATCGCTGCTGGACCAGGCCTGCGGTTGTTCAAAACAGCGTATTAAAAATAGTCATGACTTCATTTTATTTTTCTTTGTGGTATGAAATTTGTTTGGACTTTTAAAATCAGAGTATCGAAAGGGGAATGAATTAAATATGATGAGCTACACTGCTTTATTAGATTGTATGGTTGTCTTCATAGCTATTGAATGAATGAAAATGAAAGAATGAATTAAGAACTACTTTTCCCCCAGAGTTTACATCAGGGTTCACTCTTGGTGTGGTATATTCTATGGGTTTTGACAACTGTATAATGACATGTGTCCACAATTATGATATCTTACAGTTGTTTCACTTCCCTAAAAGTCTTCTGTGCTCCACCTGTCACCCCACTCTCCCCCCAACCCCTGACAACCATTGATCTTTTTACTGTCTCTGTAGTTTTGCTATTTCTAGAATGTCATAGGGTTGGAATCATATGGTATGTAGCCTTTTTGGACGGACTTTCTTTACCTAGTTACATGCACTTAAGTTTCCTCCATGTCTTTTTGTGACTTGATAGTTCATTTCCTTTTAGTGCTGGATAATATTCCATTGTCTGGATGTATCACAGTTTGTTTACCTATTCACCAATTGAAGGACATTTTGGTTGCTTCTAAGTAAACATCCACTTGTAGGTTTTTGTGTAGACATAAATTTTCAGCTCCTTTGGGTAAATGTCAAGGAGCGTGATTGCTGGATTGTATGGTAAGAGTATGTTTAGTTTTGTCAGACACTGCCAATTTGTCTTCCAAAGTCGCTGCACCATTTTGCACTCCTACCAGCCATGAGCGAGAGTTCCCATTGATCCACGTCCTTGTCAGTGTTTGGTGTTGTCAGTGTTCCAGATTTTGGCCATTCTAAGTATATAGTGGCATTTCATTGTTGTTTTCATTTGAGTTTCTTTGATAACATATGATGTTGAACATCTTCCCATACGCTTATTTTCCACCTGTATGTCTTCTTTGATGAGGTGTCTGTGCAGATCTATTGCTCATTTTAAAAACTGGGTTATTTGTTTTCTTATTTAAGAACCACTTTTGATCCCAGAGTGCCCTTGTGTGTGATGGGCAACAAGTTCCAATGCTTCCAAGTTCCAGTGACCTAAAGATGACACTGCCCATCACTGTTCTAGGTAAAGGTGACGCTGTCCATCACCAATTTGCTGAAAATGACAACTTCTTGCCAAGCAGGGTTTGTAAGAAGAACTTAATGCTAATTTTTGGTTTTCCACTGCAACCTGACTTTCTTTTCCCTGCTTGTCCTCTGTGTGACCTTGTGAGTGGAAACCCAAAGGCTAATTATAACCCAAAGATGTCTGTATTGAGCTACTTGAAACTTGAAACTACTTGGACTCTCTTATGTCCAAGCTTCTGTACATGCCGCCCATTGGCCTGGACATTCTCCTTCCTTTTGTCCACCCCAGGAGCCTTCCTGTCCTATGCTTTGCTGACTAAGTCAGGCTCATCCTCTAGGGTGTCCTTCCAGATACTCTCCTTCCAAAACCAGAGTAAGGACTTCTTCTAAACTCTCTACCACATCCTTCCTCTGTCAAAGCACCTATCTCAGGTACCATCATTGCTGTCCTTCCCGGCCGACCGGGGTCAGTAGCTGCTGAGAGCAGGTTGAATTCTGGCTCTGTCTTGTTACTTTTACATCCTTGATGTCTAATAGACATGAAGTAAATATGAGTTAAACAAATTCATTTGTTCAACAGATGCTTATTGAGCACCTACTCTGTCTAAGGTCTATTTTATTTGCTTTGGCTGCATCCACGAACAAAATGGAAAGAGATTCCTTCCCACTAGCAACTTACATTCTCATGAGAAACAATGACTATTGGAAGAGATGAGGGTCAATGAAAGTTCCAGAGGGATAGAAGGATCCTGACGTTCACTTGTTCACACCGTTACTACGAATTTGTAAGACTGAAAACGTGCCCACCTCTCCGTGTCTTCCTGGGGCTCGATAGCTAATTTCCTTTTAACCCTAAGATTATTTCCCACGTTATGGGTTCTGTCTCTCCAAGACAGAGTCAGAAGTTGTCATCTTGGCTCCCTTTTTGGCTTGGGTTTCTTCAGTCAGGCAGCCCAACGGGAGACTAAGATTTAGATAAGAACTTCTGGGGGCTGGAGATGCAGCACAGAACCCAATTTGGGGGGGGGGCACTGGGTGGTGGAGACACTGGGTCCCCAGAGGCCGAGCCGATGATGGGAAGCTGGCCGCCGTGGAGGTCCCAGTGTCCTGGGAGTGTTCCTGCAGCATTTGGGGACTGCTCTTGGTTGGATATCTTTCATGCCTGGTTCTCTGGGCTTCCGGAGCTTCCGTGAACTACCTAACAGCTTTTAATACATTTTCTGCTCAGACCAGTTAGAGTGAGTCTATAGCTTGCAACAAAGGGTGCTGGCAGGTGCAGACCTCTCTCCGGGGTAGCCAGGTCCTTCCCACCCAGGCTGTGTTTAATCGGGTCTGACTGCAAAGATGACTTCAACAAGCCTCAGGTCCTGCCAGCACTGTCTCTCGATTGGGAATTAAAGATCTCCCAGCACTTGAAGGGCAGCAGCTGCAGTAAGAAGGGTAAACTTATACATTGGGCTGAAATCCAAACTTTTATGCATGTGATTATGCCACAATTCAGGTCAACCTCTAATAGTATTCCGGCTGGGTTGACTCATATGATATATAAGAAGGAAAACAGCATCTGAACGGCTGTGGTGGCATTTTTTTCTTGTACTTTTGAAATGTTGTTTAATTTTTTGTCCTCTTCTATTTGACTGCAAATTACTCTGTTCTTCCAAGTATCACAGTTTACCTGCTTGAAAAAGAAATACCCCAAATGACTAGGGGTGAAGGACTATAATTAAATTATGGAATGCTGTGATGGGCACTTTAAGAATGGTCGGGAGTTGGGTGCTTTTCCAAAACACACTCAAAGTTTCAAACTATTAAAAAGTTTTGAAGTGGCCAAATTTGTCTACTTTGCCTCAAAATCATCCAACAAGATGATTTTCTGGCTAAGCTACATCCTAGTCAGAAAAACACTGACTGAAGTATTTTTGTTGCTTCTGTGTTTTCAATGTTGAAAACCTCCCTGCCCTGTTCCCTTTCTTTTCCCAGTGACTTTAGGTCTGTCTGAGGTACGGGATGGTGTGGCTTACTCAATTCTCTTGTTGGTTGCCCTGTTAGAAACACTTACTGGGGGAGAAAGAAAAGGAATACGAAATTAATATAAAGTCAGGAAATGGCACATGGAAGCCAAAATTCCCTCTGCCAGCCCAATGCCCCTTTTCCCTTGGCTATCTCGCTCATGGTGGGCGAAGATGCAGGAAGCTTGTTGGCTTAGCTTTTCTACTCTCTGGTCTCTGCGGCGGGCAATTAAATTTCTGGGTCGCACTGTCTTTAGTTATTCTCACTTTTATTCCTTCCAAATCTTACAGTCCTTTGCCCACCTCTGGCACATCTTCAGCTGCATTCAGGGCTTCCTAGGGAACTTTGAGAACTTGAACTCACACTTTATAACTTAGAGGGGAAAGAGGGAGACCATCACAGATAAATTTTCATGACACCATCTTTTACTCACCTGTCTTCGGTCCCTTGGAGTCCTTCTCAGTCCATCAAACGTAAATATTTAGTGAATAATATTCCGTTGTCTGGACGCACCGTTGTTTATTTATCCATTCACCTACCGAAGGACATCTTGGTTGCTTCCAAGTATTGACAATTGTGAATAAAGCTGCTGTTATATTCACGTGCAGGTTTTGTGTGGACATAAGTTTTCAACTCCTTTGGGTAAATACCAAGGAACATAATTGCTGGATCATAAGGTAAGAGTATGTTTAGTTATGTAATAAACTGCCTAAGTGTCTCCCAAACTGACTGCACCATTTTTCATTCCTACCAGCGATGCATCAGAGTTTCTGGTATTCTACACCCTCGCCAGCATTTGGTGTTGTCCGTGTTCCAGATTTTGGCTGTTCTAAAGGTGTGTGATGGTATCTCATTGTTTTAATTTGCATTTCCCTGATAACATACAGTGTGGAGCATCTTTTCATATATTTATTTGTATCTTCTTTGGTGAGGTGTCTGTAAAGCTCTCTGTCCCATGTTTTTAAATTAGGTTGTTTGTCGTCTTACTGTTAATTTTAAGAGTTTTTGGCAAATATTTTCTCCCAGTCTGTGGCTTGTCTTCTCATTTGCTTAAAGACCTTTTTTTTTTTTAAGAGAAAGACACTGTGTTTTTGGTATATTTTATCTGTAGGCTCTGTTTGACTAGATATTGTAAGATACTCAATTAGAAAAGGTAAAATTATTATGTATGATATAAAATCTAAGATTTTGGTCACTCTTCCTGTGAGTAGAATTGCTCTAACCTATAATCTTATGATTGGGTACCTTCAGACCAATCAAACCGTAAACATATCCAACCAATAGGAACATGGGAGTGCCTTGATGGTTAGCCGTCACGCAGAAGATTGTTTATGCATCTCTCAGGACACAGTAAACAAATTGTAGAGCCGTGATGTGGTTTGATATCAACACCATGTATCCGTGCGGCTTGCGGGATCTTAGTTCCCCAACAGGGGATTGAACCCGGGGCCACTGGCAGTGAAAGCGCCGAGTCCTAACCGCTGGACCACCACGGAACTCCCCCAATGACCCTCTTATCACGTCATTGGTAACTCATCCTTCCCCACCAATGTTCCTATCCCATAGCTTTGTTTTGTTGTTGTTCCACCTTCTAAACTGCAGGATAGGGTGTCTAAGCCAAAGGGGTTACCCAAATGTTAAAAGGGAATTGATTACCAATTAGTAATAGTATAAAACAACACTGTGCCTACTGTAAAAATCCAGGAGGTCATGGGTAATGAGGTAAAAGAGGTGACTTGAATAATGTCACTTCCTTCTTGCAGGTCTTTTGCCTGGAGCCTTGCCAGCTCTTTATCTGCTCCGGTGGTGTTTTCTTTCCTTCCTAATCTCCAAAGGGTGCTGCTTCATGCTCTGGACAAGAAAGAGGGAAGCATTAGGGTGAATGTCAGAGAAAGCCAGAAAGGCGTAGGGGAGTCCTTTCAAGTAAACACACAATGGGCTTACACACAAAGGAAATCAAGGCTCCCCAGGACCATTAAAAAGATTATTTCACACCACGTTTAACCACCAAAGGAGCCCAGGTAAAAGCTGGCATTGAGGCAGTTCTGAGTTCGTTCTGCTTTTATTTACATGAATTCTACCCTTTTCCAAATCCTGCTTCGAATTCTTTCCTCCAGAGACCAGGGTCAGCAGTCAGGATGCTACTGCGTGGATGACCTTCACATTGCTCTCAGTGAAAAGTGTTTCTGTTTTTGACATTTTCTGTGAAGCAGTGGGGTTGCCAGTGTTGAAAACACAAATCAGTGACAGTTGGTATCTGCCTGTTCATTTTTCATTATTGTCTATCAAGAATTCTTTTGGAAAATAACAGATTTAAATGTTTTCTTGGAGGGGACGCTACAAGAGTTTTTCTCTTTACATTTTCAGTACTTAGTGCATTATTAGTGCTGTTAAGTATCTCTAGCTATTTCTTAGCACGTTATTTGTCACCCATCTCTTTCCCACCTCTATTATTATTCCATAACCTCGATTTTTTGTTTCACTCTCTAAACTTCAGGACGGCCAAGGGGGTTATCCCGAGGTGTCAGCTTACCATCTTTTTGTCTGTTTTTTAAAGGAGTATCCTTGCAATCAACTAACAAACCCATTGCCTGACCAAAGGACAGACAGGTGCCAGGTGGCACAGAAAAGGAGCTGAATAGTCAAAATGTTCCTGTCAATCTAGTGGCCGGACAGGACGAGTGGGTGCCTCTGTTCGCCAGGCTTACAGAGCTGTCCCCACTGTAGCCACTGGGAGTGTACTTGAGAGGATTTTAAGTAAATACCATCATGGGGCCAGTGTGCACAACTGTCAATTTGTATTTATATGATGTGTGACCGTGCTGAAACAGGCATCATGAATCATTCGGGATTACCCTTATGGAGAGCCTCTAATTCTGCCTGAAGGATTAGGGAAACAGGGTTCAAATGCTATTCATCAGCTCTGTCTTTCAGGGAGCACCAGTGAAGTCAACCAGTGCCTGACCTATCGTTGAAACACTCCATTTCCAAGTGTCAGAGAAAGGTCACCTAAAGGTAATGGAATATTTTTGTCAAGGTGGCAGAACCGTGCTCCTTAAGCTGGGTTGGAAAAAGACTTTCTGGAGATAGGAGAGAAGGAAGAAGGAGAAACTCGTGGAGCATGAAAGGAGGGAGACGGTTCAATGCCCAGGGCATTTCTCAAAAATCTCTTCTTGGATGATAGATATTAATGTCACGTTGAAGACTAATCCTACTGAAATGCATGGTAATGTCTTCCCAAAGGAGAGTCAGTTCATCACCAAGTGGTTGCTCACCACGTAAGCAAAGAGGAAATTTTTCAACAAGTGGTTTGGAACTCCCGTGCTTTTCCATCTTCTCACGTCAGAGTCTGAATAATATCTGGATCTTTTCGGTGCCTGGAAACCTTATCTTTATTCTCTGTTCATCACTCTGGGTGTTTGGGTTGATATTGAACACATTTAAATATTGAACCAAACGTTTACAGGGAGAGGACTTCATTGGATCACCAAGTGTGAGAATGGGAATAAGGAAGTTCAACATCAAGTATAAAATAGCCTAGATTTAGGCTTTTAGATGTGATGGTTGCCTTCAGTCACTTGTACCAACTAGACTGCAGCTGTTGTGAGATATTTTTGTCACTGCTGAGCTACCAACAGCTTTTGACACAGTGGATGGCTCCTTGAAATGCTTTTTTCATGTCTTTTTTTTTTTTTTTTTTTTGGCCACTCGACATGTGAGATCTTAGCTCCCTGAGCAGGGATCAAACCCCTGCACCCTGCCTTGGAAGCACAGAGTCTTAACCACTGGACTGCCAGGGAAGTCCCGATTTTTTTCATGTCTTACATGGTTTCTACCCTTGGTTTTCCTCCTACCATGAGCTGCTCATTCCTAGTTTCTTTGACTGCTTCTTCCTCATCTACCCGACTTCCTGATGGCAGGTGCCGGAAGGTTCCTTCCTTGGACCTCTGTGTTCTCTATCTGCGCCTTTAGTGGCGCTGTTTTGTCTCATGGGCTTAAACATCATCTGTGTACTGACAATTTCCCAAACTGATGAGTGCTCAAGGCCGGACCTCTCTTTTGAACTCCAAATTCACATTGCGGCCTGCCTACTCAAGATTTCCACTTGATTTCTCGAACTTAGCATGGCTAAAACTGAATTCTAAATTGTCACCTCTCCAATCCTACTCCACTGTAGCCTTCCCCGTCTCAGTTCATGCTAACTCTATCATTTTTGTTTCTTGGGCCAAAAATTCTTTATACTCCAACACAGATCAGGGTGGTGTGGAGTGAACTTTCAAATGTGGTTTGACGTTGTCCGATTAAATCCTGGCTAGTGTCCCTCATCCCCAGGCATATGTGGGGAGACGGTAAGCTTCTCAGAGAAGAAGCTGGTGATTGGCATGGCTGCATGTCCTAACGGCATGGGAACAGTTGAATAAAATCTGAGGTTCTATCCTTTATGGGTGAGGTGATCAAATACTTTTTGAGAGGAATATTATAATTTACAACAAGACACCCTTGATACAAAGTGCCTTCTTGTATTACAGATTGTTTCACTGTGAGTCAAATTGGCTTTCCAATACATATAAGGAGGTAAGGTCCGTGGATCCCACCATTATACTGGAAACCTATGATACAGCTCCAAATTGACATTAAAGCAGGATTGATGCTTTAGGTGGTCTCATATGCATGAGATTACATACATAATATAATATACATAATATATATGATACATAATCCCATGGGAAACATGTAAAGAGTTAAAAATATATTTCTTTCCCCCCTACATGGAGAAATTTTTTCAAAATCCTTTTGTTGTTGTTGTTATTATGACTTATGCCTTGACGGTCCTCTTTGTGCATAAATCTTGGTTTGTATTTCAGATTGTTACTTTAGGATAGATTCTTTGCATTGAAAATACTGGATGAAAACACTTTTAAGAGCATTTTAAGGTACTTGACACACATTGTCAAACTGTGTTCTAATTTGCATTCTCTCTAGTTGCTATGATTTAGAGCAAACAGAACTATGTAGTTATGCCAAAAGTGGGAGGTGACCTTTCAAGACCCAAAGAGCCGAAGACATTGAGGAAGGTGAACCTGGTGAATTCTCACAAGTGTTTGCATGAGTGGAACATGGACGAAGCTTAAATTGGGGACAGGAAAGTAAAGCAGGATGTAGTTAATGTTGAAAAGAATGGGTTTTGAAGTTCAAGGGTAGAAGAATCCATAACTGCACATAACAGAGAACTGTGTATGTGCTATTATTTCCATTTTTATAGATGAAGAAAGAGGTTTAAGTTATGCTCAAGGTCACATAGCCCATTAGCGAGAGAGCCTGGATTCCAATCTTTGTTCTCTGTTCCTGTTCTATATTACCTCTCAATGTTATGTATCTTGTTTGCACTACTTAAAGAGTTAAAGGCATCACACGTTACCTAAGCAAGACGATTTGGGGTGGAATAGACTCTCTTCTAGCACATTCAGCTATAGAACAACTGGACAAGACCAAACTTGCTTTGATTCTGAAGAAAATTAGAAAGCTCACGTAATTATTTGGTCAGCATACTAAGACCTGTGGCTAAATCCATCCCATCACCTGTTTTTGTACCACCTGTGGGCTAAGATGGATTTTTATATATATATATATTTAATTTGGATTTATATATATGGATATATATATAAATATTTAATTTATTTACTTTATTTACTTATTTACTTTTTTTGTTAAAAAGTTTTTCTTGATCAACATTTTTTTTAACATCTTTATTGGAGTATAATTGCTTTACAATGGTATGTTAGTTTCTGCTGTATAACAAAGTGAATCAGCTATACATATATGTATATCCCCATTTCTCCTCCCTCTTACGTCTCCCTCCCTCCCACACTCCCTATCCCACCCCTCTAGGTGGTCACAAACCACTGGCCTGATCTCCCTGTGCTATGCAGCTGCTTCCCACTAGCTATCTATTTTACATTTGGTAGTGTATATATGTCCATGCTACTCTCTTACTTTGTCCCAGCTTACACTTCCCCCTCCCTGTGTCCTCAAGTCCATTCTCTACTTCTACGTCTTTATTCCTGTCCTGCCCCTAGGTTCTTCCAAACCACATTTTTCTTTTAAGATTCCATATATATGTGTTAGCATACGGTATTTGTTTTTCTCTTTCTGACTTACTTCACTCTGTGTGACAGACTCTAGGTCCATCTACCTCACTACAAATAACTCAATTTCGTTTCTTTTTATGGCTGGGTAATATTCAATTGCAAATCGTTTTGGGGGTTATGCAAATAAAACTATGAAAACCCTGGGTAAGATGAGAACAAACACAGGACCTGCTTTTTAGTGTTGTGAACTTCTAATTGGTAACGTATGCACCCTGCTTTCTCTGGAGAGCTAGTAGATATTGATCAGAGGATTGTATATGCAGGAGCCAGCCTTCACGATGGTCCCTGATGGTCCCTAACCCCTGGCAGTCACACCCGTGTGGAATCTCCCCCTCACCCACATTGTCTAAGGGTTGGTCAGTGTGACCAGCAGTGTTTGGCAGAAGTGATAGGTCACTTCTGAGATCAGGTTATAAAAGGTTACAGCTCCTGTCTCAGGCACTCTTGCACTCACTGTTTGTTGTTTTACAACATTGTGTTAATTTCTGCTGTACAGCAAAGTGATTCAGTTATACACATATACACATTCTTTTCCATTTATCATAGGATACTGAGTATAGTTCCCTACTGTGCTATACAGTAGGACCCTATTGCATTCACTGGTTTTGTCTCTCCTGGACCACTAGCTTCGGGGGAAGCAAGCCGCCACATTCTCAGCAGCTGTATGGAGAGATCTTTCTGGTGGGGAGCTGAGGCCTCCAACCAATAGCCAGAAAGGAACTCAGATCTTCTGGCAGCTATGTGGGTGAGCTTGGCAGTCTCTTATCAAATGACTGCGGTTCCAGTTGATAGCTTGATCGCAGCTTCATGAATGACTCAGCTAAGCCATTCCTAGATTCTGCACTCACAGAGAAAGTGTCTGTTGAGAGAAGCATGTTTGTTATTTTAAATCGCTAAGTGTTGAGTAATTCATCATACATCAGTCGATAACTAATAAATGCCTTGGCATGCAGCAAATGCCTGGGATGTTGGAATATGCAAAATGCAAGGAGGGAGCAGGGTATGAGCACTTTATTACTCTCTAGGGAAGACTGGTACATCTCAGGGGAAAAGAGGGTGTAATCAAATGGGGTGGGGCTTATGAGAAGAGAAAGAGGAGAGAGTTGGGAATGAATATTCTCTGATACCCTAGAGAACATTTGAGTGAGATGCCTAAAAAAAAAGCTAAGGAAGGGAAGCTGTACCCTTCATGTCATGCAAAGGAACGAAGGAGCCTGACCACGTGTATGGTGCCCTCTGGCAGCCCCCTCCCCCAATCATAACACACACAAACGTGCACACACACACACACTCACATCTGCACACACATGCACACACTTTTGGACAATCATTCAGGGTTTCCACTTGCCTGTACTGAACCTTCGTGTGGACACCTGTGTGTGCCACCTGTGGACATCCTCAGGCCTATGGGCATGTGGCTTAGCAAGCAGACCATGCCTTTGTGTGAAGCAAAAGGTACCTCTTCTTCCACATGGACACAAGCTAGTGCCAGGGCTCCGGCTTTGGCAAGTGTAGCCTGAGCTGGAACTTGGCACTCCTTCCCTGGCTCAGCCGCCTTGTGTCATGTGCAAACCGCACAACTGTCCTGGTGCTTGCTGTTAACTGAACCCTTCTGGACAAATTGCTTAAACATTTATGTGCCTTTGGTTCAGCGGAGGCAGGAGGGCTGGAAGTCTTCAGAATCAGTCAGGAAAGGGCGATTCCATGTCGTGGAGCGGCGACTTGTCATGGACGCTGAGCAGTGAGCAACAGCTACGCATGGATAACTGCCTGTTTGGAGCAGCAGTGTCTGCTGCCCTTATATCCCCTTCCCTGAGGATGGAAAGCCAGGCCTGCCACCCTAGGTATATGTACATAGTAGCAAAAGATTCACTCCAATGCTGCTCCTTTCCTTGAAGAAATCCAAGGTTCCTTTCATTTTTGTTTTTTTAATCAAAAAACCAATTTTCTGCTTTTACTTCTACGAGTTTCTGGTTTTTTTGTAATGCTTAGACTATGGAGCTCTATAGTTTAAAAAGAAACCAACCAACCCACAAATACAGGGGCCAAAGATCATCATAAGATGACCCTGAGTCACTCAAAGGTCAAGTGTCGGGTTTGTGGTCACGTAACATCAGGGGCTGCTGTGGGACTGTAATCTGAGACCCCTGGCTTCACCCACCAGGCGAGGACCACGGCCGATCATGTGGTTTTCTTAGTGGTGAAGATAGATGAATAAAATAGATTCTTCTCATTTCAAGTCCTATTACAGAGAAGTTTTCTACCGTGTCTTGGCCACTAGAAAAACACGACAGGTCAAAAATAATTCTTCTTTCAGAGAATAAACCTCTCGTGTATTTGGAATCCTTTGACAGCTCGTATCTGGGTCAACGCCAGCTATACGTAAGATGAACAATACGGGAAATGTATTAAAAGGAGTTCATGCAGATTTCACTTGGTAGTGATGGTAACAGAAAAAAAAGTTATAAATAGCAGTAAAAAGCTTGGGGCTCATATCCTATTTTTAGAGTTTTTTGAGTTAATCTACAGATAAATGATTTGAACCAGTATGCAGCACAATACATATATTGGCTCTGAGAACAAAGGAGACTCAAGGCCTTACACAGAGGAGGAGCTCCAGCAAACTGTGAATCACTTTGAGAATTCTGCAGGGAAATGTAAAGTGGTGGTCCCGAGGACAGGATTAAAGGTAATCATCCTAAAATTCGTGGAAGAGGCAACAGCAAAAATAGAACCTCGGCAGGGTAGACTGATTTCACGTGTGCACATCAGATGAAGCGATATTTAGAAGCCAGGAAAAACTGATGACATGTCTTGGGAGGAGAGATATAATAATCCCCCAAATCAACAACAAATTATTGTGTTCTATAGATTTGACGCACCAGGAAAACTGGCTGAGAACTGGGGTAGCTCCTGTCGAGATTGTGTAGAATGTGTGGGCATCTGGAAAACAGAGCTTCTTCCTATGAGAATCAGGGGCCTTGGGTTACTGTCTGGGCTGGATGACTCCAGGGCCTGCATTCTCGGCTGGGGCTGGTGGGCCGGGTAGGAAGAAGTTGGTGGTGAGGTGCTCTTTGGGTCTACCTGGCGGTTAGTTTATATCTCGTTATACTGAGAAAATGCTCTGTCTCTCTCGTGCTGATTCATTATTTGCACTTTAAAATTTGGTAATCTTAAGGACAAAAACTCTGACCTTTATTGTGGTCACTTCTAAAAAAATTAAGGTAGTTTCAGTATTTGGGGGAGATTTTGCCTATGCCAAAATTTATCGGTCCACCAAAGTGCAGAAATGCTTTCGATCCTGTGCTCCTGCTTTATGGCGATTCTCCTGGTGCCTCTAAGATCTGGGATATTTGACATTTCATGATACAATTTCTGTTCCTACTTAAAAAATTACGTGTACGCAGAATGGATGACAAACTTTTGAAGAGAACAAAATGTCTAGTTTTTCTCGTCAATCACAAAATGTTATCAATTATGGTTTAATCTCATCTTCAGACTCGACAAGAACAATTCTTTCCCTCTCAACTCTGAATTCTTTTTCTTGAAATGGATGTTGGCAGTGTCCAAAACTGGTGTCCAAAACTCCACGGGGATTTGTCTTCTGCTTCCCAGCATTCATCCACCTCAGGCTCAGACTCTCCTTCGCTTTGGCTATTCCACCTAATTAAGCTAATCTTCGTTAGCGTGGCTTTGGTGTATCTTCACCAGGGATAAAAATCTGCCTTCTTTTGATCTTCCAGTGTCTTCTCTCTAGATGTGTCTGAAGGAGAAAGGCTGAGATTCTATATAAAGCCAATTTTGGACTCCTGCCTGTAACCTCCTCCTGACTAATGTTCTCCAATCAGAGCGTTTCTTGGCCAGATTGAATCTATGCCATTTCAATTTTCTTTCCACGATACGCAGTGGATTATGGAGAGAGCAGGTACTGAGGCCATCATTTAAAAACTGTAGAATTGAGCTATGGAGTTGATAATCAAAATATAAATGTGCCCCCTGATACCCCATTAAGTGACATTTTGAGGAAAAAGAGACTAGAACTGGCTTCTTTTTATTCCTTGAACACATAAAATGTCAAACACACTGTATTCTTTTAATATGGCATCTTCTAGACCAGTGGTTCTCAGCACTGACTATACATTAGCATTTACTTGGAAAACTTTAAAAAATATCGATGCTTAAGTTTTACCCCAGAAGAATTAAACCAGGTGTGGCTTTAAAAATATTTATCCTTGGAATTTGCTGAGCTTTGTGAATCTATGGGTTGGTGTCTTTCATCAGTTTTAGAAAATTCTCAGCCATGACTAGCTCAAATATTGCTTCTTCCCCATCCTCTCCTCTCCTTCTGGGATTGCAATTAATTATGCATTTGTTAGATTGTTTGACTGTGTCTCGTGTCTTTTCTGTCCTGTTCTTTTTTGCCTCTGTGTATTTTGTTTTGGATATTTTAAAGTTTTCCTGTTTTTGCATTTGCTAATCTTGGCTTCTGACTTGCCAGTCTGATGTTAAACCCATCTGATGCATTCTTACTTCTAGATATTTTACTTTTCAGTTCTGGAGTGAGTCTTTTTCATAGATTTCAATTCTCTATAGAAATGCTCCATATTTTAATAGTTGGTCCACCTTTCTCTTTATTTTCTTTAACAGATTAATAACAGTTATTTAAAGAACTTGCCTGCTAATTTCAACATGTAGGTCATCTCTCTGCTTCAAATGGCTTCCCTGCCCCTCATGTATTGTAATTTAAAATTTTATGCTGGACACTGTGTATAAAAGAAGACAATGAGACTGTATAGAGACTGAAGTTTATATTACTTTGACTGAGAAAGGATTTGTTCTTTGACGATTTAATCAAGAATGGGGATTTAGTCAAATTAAGCCTATCACTGGTTTCAAATGTGTCACAGTTGAGAAGAACCTCCTGTGAATTTTGACAGCTAGCCCATCAGGTCTCTGCCTCTTCCATTTCCACCTACAGAGACCACAAGTCAGTTGATAGGACTTTCGGCAGTTTTGAACTTTGCTCTCTGGTCTCCAGGCCCTAAATTGGGCAAATATCTTAAGGAGGAGATTGGCTGTGTGTTTACAGCAGGTGCTCCTCCAGGAGATAGATTTTGTCTCTCCACTACTGTGAGATTACAGCATATTTCAGTCTGCTATTTTAGAGAAGCTCCTTAACCTTCCCAGCGTCCCTTGACTCAGTAAATGAACCATAGGGGAAAATGGCCTTTGTGTATTTAGGGCTCTGGAAGTTTTCAGATTGTCATTCCAGCTCCATACAACCTCCAAAAGCCTTGGTAGTGTCCCTTTCTCACAGTAACGTCCTTGTATTCAGGCCAAACTCGAGCCTCACCTTGCACTTGGAATTGGCAAACATACCCAGGGTAGAAAGCATCCAGTGTCTGCCTACTCATCTTGGAAGGGCTCTGCTGTCTTTGGTTGAGTTCATTTAATCCTGTTTGCTTCCCTAATTTTCTGATGTCTTGGATAATATAATTTTAGCGATTCAGTTGGCTTTTTAAAGTTGTTGCAGCTGGAGCAGGGTTCTGCTGCTTCCTACTCCATTTTACCTGGAACCACAGTTCAATTAAACCATACTCTCTGATGGCAAGCATGGAGGAGGGAACACAAGAAATAAATCAAAAGTGCTATGATTTAGGGAGTATGATATTTGAAAGAATAAGCTCTGCTATTGCAAAGTCTTAACTTCTAAAGATAGGTCTTACCAAGGTAAGTCCTTATTCATTGTTGCTATTCACTAATCCAGTGAGAGAGATGCCTTCCTTTTAAAGAAACTAATTACCCAGTTTAAAGGACCTAAAACACATAGTGGGAGAATCATTACTAGAAAGTTTACAAATGAGCTCTCTGAAAATGTACAACCATATTAAATATACAATAAGAAGTTTCCATGATGTGAATACACATTACATGATCTCTTTCACACACTTTTATTCTTTTTCCCTTCTGAACTCCTGTAATCGATGTCACAGATATATACAATTATGAGTAGAATGTATATAAATTTTTTTTATATGTTAGTCTTGTGTCCACAGATAGACAATAAGCTTCCTGTGGACATACCAAATGGAAAGTACCCAGAACAGTGCTAAGCAGATACTTTTTTCAGTTAACTGATTGTTTAATGTTTTTCACTGGCTTTTGACTGATGAATTTGGACAGAGAGAAAAATCATATTGGGTTTGCAGAACCTAGAAAACATGTAGTGAATTTAGAGCAAAGATAGAAAAATTATAATTGTCCATTCATGGGAAATAATAGTATAAAAGATGCAGAAATTTTGCTAATTTATTTTATATTGTAAAAATTGTTTAATAGTGGATGAGCAGGTAGTTGAATACCTTTCCTGGAAGGTGTTTGTTTATAAGGTAAATGTGTATGTGTCTTAAATTAGTTGTGGATTGTATTGGAAGGCAGTGGTATAGACTGATTCATTCTACAAAGATTTTTCTCTAACATCCTTAGTTCTTCATTTGATCAAGTTATACAAAGGCTAAAGAGAGCTAAGGCCAGAGCCACGTAAGGTAGAAAACAGGCTTTGGCATGATTTACCTAGCCTTTGAATCAAATTCAATCCAGTAATATACCAACATGAATTAAAAATTATGTACACGACCTGAGGCCTAGGAAGACTAAGAATCCATAGGTTAAGGTCTCCTTGAGCCATTTACATTAGATATATACATTTATTACAGAAAGCACGCCTAAAATTTTCCATCATTCAATCTTCATATAAGTCTGAAGAGCATAATCTCTCAGAGGATCTTACGCTGGGCGCGGTGGATCATTTCTCTGTTGAATTCACAAGATAAGTCGTTCTCTTTTGAATACAAGGATGTCACTTTTATCTGTTTGTGGGTGAATGGGTATAAAGGTATGTGAAAAGATCTACTGCATGATTTGAAGACTATCATTTTTTTTTTTTTTTTTTTTTTTGCGGTACGCGGGCCTCTCACTGCTGTGGCCTCTCCCGTTCCGGAGCACAGGCTCCGGACGCGCAGGCTCAGCGGCCATGGCTCACGAGCCCAGCCGCCCCGCGGCATGTGGGATCTTCCCAGACCGGGGCACGAACCTGCGTCCCCTGCATCGGCAGGCGGACTCTCAACCACTGCGCCACCAGGGAAGCCCGAAGACTATCAATTTTTAAATAATTTATTTTATTGAAGTATAGTTGATTCACAATGTGTTGATTTCTACTGTACAGCAAAGTGAGTCAGTTATACACATACATACATTCTTTTTCATATTCTTTTCCATTATGGTTTATCACAGGATATTGAATATATTTCCCTGTACTATACAGTAAGACCTTGTTTATCCATTCTGTATATAACAGTTTGCATCCGCTACTCCCGAACTCCTAATCCATCCCTCCCACACCCCCCTCCCCCTGGCAACCACAAGTCTGTTCTCCATGTCTGTGAGTCTGTTTCTGTATTGTTGACAGGTTCATTTGTGTCATGTTTTAGATTCTACACATAAGTGATATCATATGGTATTTGTAAGATTATCGATTCTTTTGTGATTGACTGGAGAATCCATCTTCTTTGGCTATTAGAGTGTTAAAAGGGAGCTTTCTACTATGCTAATGTGTGTATTTCTTTTCTCACTTGCTCTCTATAATATTAAGCAGTTATCTAGTGCAGACAGAACAAACTGAGGAGTCTATATGTGACTGTAGATCATTAAGGCAGAGTGTGGATAATACATGAATAAAAATATTATCAAACCTCAGAATATATTGACTCCTAGGATATCTGATTACCCTCCGTAGATTAACATGTCAAATGTACGTTTTTTCCTGCTTTAACGAATCATTTCTCTTTTGGTCAGAATTTTTGGGGACCATCTGAAGCCATTAATTAAAAAGGGCAACTCCCTCTCCGATGGGCACACCCTGAGTCATTCCTTTGCGGGTCATTTAGGTTTACATCACTTCTTGGAGTTATCCTGATGTTGACTCTTCTGCTCCCTGGGCAGGAATGCAGTTGTTCTACTTCAGTTAGTGACTGGCAGTTGGTAGGTACCTTGCTGACACTGGATGGTCTCAGCAGAGTCCGAGTGTTGAGATGATGGAGTTTTCTCACTGACGGATATTGAAACAGACTCCGTGATGTCAAGCAATTCTCTCAGTGCCCCCAACCCGTTGGCAGCTAAGTCAAGCTTCGAACCAGGGTCTTGGTGTTCTGGCTGTGCTGTATTTCTTCCCTTTTTGCTCTACAACTTCACGGTGTTGACTCAGTTTTGCTTTTTGATGTTGAATATACTGATGCTGATGCAATTATTAAAGCAGTGAATTACGGAAAACCTTGGGCACGTGGTTCATAAAAAGATAAACACCTTCTTTGAAGAAGGTGGTCACTCTTCACATGTAATCAGAACAGTGGGCACAAGTCCTTCAAAAATTTTCTCCCAGAGACTTTCCAGAGGGTAAATGACACTTTCCCCGTTTCTCTTGCTTTAAACTGTTGTGCTAACACCTTCACCTGTGAATATATTATATATCAAGGGACTAGAAACACAGCAGCGGGGGAATCAACCTTATTGCATTTTCTGTTAGGAGAACAACCTTATATTATATCGAATTCTTGCCTTATAAAACACCACATCGCTCTCTGGCTTTAGGGGCCACTGCTTTACCATGCAGGCTACTTGGAAAGTAATTACATTGAACAGACACTGCCCTTGATTTAAAGTCAGAGGGGGAAGCAGTTAACTGAATAGAAATGACAGTTCTTCTTCTTTTTTTTAAAGGCTAAGCCAACCTTAGGGGCCACGTAAATATAAAAGGGAAACTGCCCTAAACAATCAAGATGAATCATTTGCTTGGTGAGGACAATTTATTTTATTTCACTTGATAAGTAAAGGAAACATTGGACTCCTTTGTGTTTCTCGAGGCACCCTTGCTCTCCAAATAACAGTTGGACTTTGGGATTCTTTGTCACCTTGGTGCGGAGCCTTTCAAACCATTTCTCATTGGATTTTTCTGGTCTGTTTTCAGGTTAAAGGGGCGTGTGTGACAGAAGCTGGGAAATAAAAGATGGGATTGTTTTCTTGTCATCCTCTACCCTTGCCACCTGGCGACTGTGATTCTGATGAGTGGACATACATAATGGCCATCTCAAGGCAACATGCTCCTTTATTTCCTGGGGGTCAGGCTCCAGGAGGACCAGGAGGGCATAAGATCTGTTGAAACGTGACCCTCTTTGGAGCAGGGGTAAGGGTCCCTCGGCATGGAGAGGGACGAAGGAAATGACTTCAAGGGAAAGTTCCTAGAGCTCTGAAATCAATAGCCAAAAGTAACAAATGCTCATTTTCAAGAACAAAGTGTAATTAAAATGTCCCCAGGGGTGAACGAACCGAAGGAGCGTCCTTATCAAGTCATAAATATAAAATAAAAATCGAAGTGAAAAAACCCTTCAGGTTTCAACTCTAAATTTTGCTGCCAGAGAGAGAGAGAGAGAGAGAGAGAGAGAGAGAGAGAGAGAGAGAGAGTTGGAGCTCTTAGGACATTTATATTGGAAGTCTTTATAGCTGGCCCTGATTAATTATATTTTCCTTTTCATCATTTCCTTTTCCTCTTCAGTCAAATTCTTAATCTTCTGCACATGCTAGGAGAGACCCCCTGGAGTCCGTTGGGTCTAGGTCGAAGAGAAGACAGAGCTGGGACACAGGTGAAGAAACAAGTGTTTCTCCACGTTCTCAGGGACTCTCCTGGAACTGTTAAGAGTGGAAATCTTTTCACCTTTGCACTTAGAATAAAGCAACCCAGAATTTACAATAAGTTGGTTTCTGCGTACTCTTTGGTAAGCAAGGGCTTCTCCCGCTGAGCCCAGTTTTCTAGTTTGAAGGTCAGGGAGAAGGCTTGCATAAACCCAGGGAAGGGAAGTGTAGGGATGGAGGGATGAGAGGCAGCCAGGAGAGACTTAGGTGAAATTCTGACTTTGCTACTATTTAACTGTCCCTTAGGGATGATGCCATTTTCCTTCTTTAGGCCACAGTTCCCTTATGGCTGCAGAAAGAAAAGACCAGATGACACAACTCTAAACTTCTTTTAGCTCTGGTATGACTATATGCCAACGCATCCCCCTCCTCTCCAGGGCATTTAAATGGTGGAATCATGTATAAGTTCAGTCAACCAGGCACCCCTGGATCAAACTGCATAAGTAGAGATGGGCCCGAATGTAGCCTGGAAACATGTGCTTCCAACACAGGCAAGCTATTTTTAAGCAGCACCTATATTTTAGGAATGGGTCCATGGAATGAGAGGATTGTTTCTGCAAAAAGGAACTGATCTGCAATTTACAAAGAATAAGACAATGTTGATATTTTTTGATTGGGGAAGGGCTTATAATGTTCTCATTTAAAACTTTTTTTCTTCCAGTTTTATTGAGATCTAATTAACATACAGCACCATATAAATTTAAGGTGTACAGCATAATGATTTGACTTACATACGTCAAGAAATGATTGCCACAATAAGTTTAGTGAACATCCATCATCTCATGTAGATACAGAAATAAGTTGAAAGAAAAAAAATCTTTTTTGTGATGAGAACTCAGGATTTGCTCTCTTAACAGCCAGCAGTGTTAATTGTATTTATCATGTTGTACATCACATTCCTAGAACTTATTAATCATAACTGGAAGTTTGTAGCTTTTGACCACTTTCATTCAATTCTCCCTCCCCTCACCCATTCAAAACTTCTGCAAGTTCGTGGCTTTCTATACACCTCAGGTATAACACAAAGACACTGGACTGGTGATCTCAAGCAGAATCTCCTACTGTGTCTTTCCCAGAAAAATAATTTTTTTCCCTGTATTTTATTTACTTATTTATTTATTAAACATCTTTATTGGAGTATAATTGCTTCACAACGGTGTGTTATTTTCTGCTTTATAACAAAGTGAATCAGCTATACATATACATATATCCCCATATCTCCTCCTTCTTATTTCTCCCTCCCACACTCCCTATTCCACCCCTCTATGTGGTCACAAAGCACCAAGCTGATCTCCCTGTGCTATGCGGCTGCTAGCTATCTATTTTACATATGGTAGTGTATCTATGTCCATGCCACTCTCTCACTTCGTCCCAGCTTACCCTTCCCCCTCTCCCTGTCCTAAAGTCCATTCTCTACATCTGCGTCTTTATTCCTGTCCTGCCCCTAGGTTCTTCAGAACCATGTTTTTTCTTCAGATTCCATACATATGTGTCAGCATACGGTATTTGTTTTTCTCTTTCTGACTTACTTCACTCTGTATGACAGTCTCTAGGTCCATCCACCTCACTACAAATAACTCAGTT
Source organism: Stenella coeruleoalba (assembly GCF_951394435.1). NCBI lineage: Eukaryota > Metazoa > Chordata > Mammalia > Artiodactyla > Delphinidae > Stenella > Stenella coeruleoalba. Next base: position 159,287,192 of record NC_137147.1, read on the forward strand.
TCGTTTCTTTTTACAGCTGAGTAATATTCCATTGTATATATGTACCACATCTTCTTTATCCATTCATCTGTCGATGGAGCCTTAGGTTGATTCCGTGCCCTGGCTATAGTAAATAGTGCTGCAATGAACATTGTGGTACATGACTCTTTTCGAATTATTGTTTTCTCAGGGTATATGCCCAGTAGAGGGATTGCTGGGTCATATGGTAGTTCTATTTTTAGTTTTATAAGGAACCTCCATACTGCTCTCCATAGTGGCTGTATCAATTGACATTCCCACCAACAGTGCAAGAGGGTTCCCTTTTCTCCACACCATCTCCAGCATATACTGTTTGTAGATTTTTTGATGATGGCCATTCTGACTGGTGTGAGGTGATACCTCATTGTAGTTTTGATTTGCATTTCTCTAATGATTAATGATGTTGAGCATTCTTCCATGTGTTTGTTGGCAATCTGTATATCTTCTCTGGAGAAATGTCTATTTAGGTCTTCTGCCCATTTTTGGATTGGGTTGTTTGTTTTTTTGATATTGAACTGCATGAGCTGCTTGTATATTTTGGAGATTAATCGTTTGTCAGTTGTTTCACTTGCAAATATTTTCTCCCATTCTGAGGGTTGTCTTTTTGTCTTGCTTATGGTTTCCTTTAAGTTTCATTAGGACTCATTTGTTTATTTTTCCTTTTATTTCCATTTCTCTAGGAGGTGGGTCATAAAGGATCTTGCTGTGATGTATGTCATAGAGTGTTCTGCCTATGTTTTCCTCTAAGAGTTTGATAGTGTCTGGCCTTACATTTAGGTCTTTAATCTATTCTGAGTTAATTTTTGTGTATGGTGTTAGGGAGTGTTCTAATTTCTTTCTTTTACATGTAGCTGTCCAGTTTTCCCAGCGCTACTTATTGAAGAGGCTGTCTTTTCTCCATTGTAAACTCTTGCCTCCTTTATCAAAAATAAAGTGACCATATGTGCATGGGTTTATCTCTGGGCTTTCTATCCTGTTCCATTGATCTATATTTCTGTTTTTGTGCCAGTACCATACTGTCTTGATTACTGTAGCTTCGTAGTATAGTCTGAAGTCAGGGAGCCTGATTCCTGCAGCTCCATTTTTCTTTCTCAAGATTGCTTTGTCTATTCGGGGGCTTTTGTGTTTCCACACAAATTGTGCAATTTTTTGTTCTAGTTCTGTGAAAAATGCCATTGGTAGTTTGATAGGGATTGTATTGAATCTGTAGATTGCTTTGGGTAGTATAGTCATTTTCACAATGTTGATTCTTCCAATCCAAGAACATGGTATATCTTTCCATCTGTTTGTATCGTCTTTAATTTCTTTCATCAGTGTCTTATAGTTTTCTGCATACAGGTCTTTTGTCTCCTTAGGTTGGTTTATTCCTAGGTATTTTATTCTTTTCGTTCCAGTGGTAAATGGGAGTGTTTCCATAATTTCTTGTTCAGATTTTTCATCATTAGTGTATAAGAATGCAAGAGATTTCTGTGCATTAATTGTATATCCTGCTACTTTACCAAATTCATTGATTAGCTCTAGTAGTTTTCTGGTAGCATATTTGGGATTCTCTATGTATAGTATCATGTCATCTGCAAACAGTGACAGTTTTACTTCTTCTTTTCTTATTTTGATTCCTTTTATTTCCTTTTCTTCTCTGATTGCTGTGGCTAAAACTTCCAAAACTATGTTGAATAGTGGTAAGAGTGGGCAACCTTGTCTTGTTCCTGATCTTAGAGGAAATGCTTTCAGTTTTTCTCCCTTGAGAATGATGTTGTCTGTGGCTTTGTCATATATGCCCTTTATTACGTTGAGGTAGGTTCCCTGTATGCCTACTTTCTGGAGGCTTTTTTCATAAATGGGTGTTGAATTTTGTTGAAAGATTTTTCTGTATCTATTGAGAGGATCATACGGTTTTTCTCCTTCAATTTGTTAATATGTTATATCACATTGATTGATTTGCATATATTGAAGAATCCTGCCATTCCTGGGATAAACCCCACTTGATCATGGTGTATGGTCCCCTTAAGGTGCTGTTGGATTCTGTTTGCCAGTATTTTGTTGAGGATTGTTGCATCTATGTTCATCAGTGATATTGGTCTGTAGTGTTCTTTTTTGTGACATCTTTGTCTGGTTTTGGTATCAGGGTGATGGTGGCCTTGTAGAATGAGTTTGGGAGTGTTCCTCCCTCTGCTATAGTTTGGAAGAGCTTGAGAAGGATAGGTGTTAGCTCTTCTCTAACTGTTTGATAGAATTTGCCTGTGAAGCCATCTGGTCCTGGGCTTTTGTTTGTTGGAAGATTTTTAATCACAGTCTCAATTTCAGTGCTTGTGATTGGTCTGTTTATATTTTCTATTTCTTCCTGCTTTAGTCTCCGGAGGTTGTGCTTTTCTAAGAATTTGTCCATTTCTTCCAGGTTGTCCAGTTTATTGGCATAGAGTTGCCTGTAGTAATCGCTCATGATCTTTTGTATTTCTGCAGTGTCAGTTGTTACTTCTCCTTTTTCATTTCTAATTCTGTTGATTTGAGTCTTCTCCCTTTTTTCTTGATGAGCCTGGCTACTGGTTTATCTATTTTTTTTTTATCTTCTCAAAGAAACAGCTTTTAGTTTTATTGATCTTTGCTATTGTTTCCTTCATTTCTTTTTCATTTATTTCTGATCTGATCTTTATGATTTCTTTCCTTCTGCTAAATTTGGGTTTTTTTTGGTTCTTCTTTCTCTAATTGCTTTAGGTGTAAGGTTAGGTTGTTTATTTGAGATTTTTCTTGTTTCTTGAGGTAGGATTGTATTGCCATAAGCTTCCCTCTTAGAACTGCTTTTGCTGCATTCCATAGGTTTTGGGTTGTCGTGTTTTCATTGTCATTTGTTTCTAGGTATTTTTTGATTTCCTCTTTGATTTCTTCAGTGATCTCTTGATTATTTAGTAGCTTATTTTTTAGCCTCCATGTGTTTGTATTTTTCACAGATTTTTTCCTGTAATTGATATCTGGTCTCATAGCGTTGTGGTCAGAAAAGACACTTGATACAAATTCAGTTTTCTTAAATTTACCGAGGCTTGATTTGTGACCCAAGATATGATCTATCCTGGAGAATGTTCCATAAGCACTTGAGAAGAAAATGTATTCTGTTGTATTTGGATGGAATGTCCTATAAATATCAATTAAGTCCATCTTATTTAATGTATCATTTAAAGCTTGTGTTTCCTTATTTATTTTTATTTTGGGTGATCTGTCCATTGGTGAAAGTGGGGTGTTGAAGTCCCCTACTATGATTGTGTTACTGTCGATTTCCCCTTTTATGGCTGTTAGCATTTACCTTAAGTATTGAGGTGCTCCTATGTTGAGTGCATAAATATTTACAATTGTTATATGTTTTCCTTGGATTGATTCCTTGATCATTATGTAGTGTCCTTCTTTGTCTGTTGTAATAGTCTTTATTTTAAATCTATTTTGTCTGATATGAGAATTGTTACTCCAGCTTTCTTTTGGTTTCTTTCTTTTGATTTCCATTTGCATAGAATATCTTTGTCCATCCCCTCTCTATCAGTCTGTATGTGTCCCTATGTTTGAAGTGGGTCTCTTGTAGACAGCATATATATGGGTCTTGTTTTTGTATCCATTCAGCCAGTCTATGTCTTTTGGTTGGAGCATTTAATCCATTTACATTTAAGGTAATTATTGATATGTATGTTCCTATTACCATTTTCTCAATTGTTTGGGGTTTGTATTTGTAGGTCTTTTCCTTCTCTTGTGTTTCCTGCCTAGAGAAGTTCCTTTAGCATTTGTTGTAAAGCTGGTTTGGTGGTGCTGAATTCTCTTAGCTTTTGCTTGTCTGTAAAGGTTTTAATTTCTCCTTCGAATCTGAATGAGATCCTTGCCTGGTAGAGTCAGCTTGGTTGTAGGTTTTTCTCTCTCATCACTTTTAATATGTCCTGCCACTCCCTTCTGGCTTGCAGAGTTTCTGCTGAAAGATCAGCTGTTAACCTTATGGGGATTCCCTTATGTGTTACTTGTTGTTTTTCCCTTGCTGCTTTTAATATTTGTTCTTTGTATTTAATTTTTGATAGTTTGATTTGTATGTGTCTTGGCATGTTTTTCCTTGGATTTATCCTGTATGGAACTCTCTGTGCTTCCTGGACTTACTTGACTATTTCCTTTCCCGTATTAGGGAAGTTTTCAATTATAATCTCTTCAAATATTTTCTCAGTCCCTTTCTTTTTCTCTTCTTCTTCTGGGACCCCTATAATTCGAATGGTTGTGCATTTAATGTTATCCCAGAGGTCTCTGAGACTGTCCTCAATTCTTTTCATTCTTTTTTCTCTGTTCTGCTCTGCAGTAGTTGTTTCCACTATTTTATCTTCCAGGTCACTTATGCATTCTTCTGCCTCAGTTATTCTGCTATTGATTTCTTCTAGAGAATTTTTCATTTCATTTATTCTGTTGTTCATCGTTGTTTGTTTGCTCTTTAGTTCTTCTAGGTCCTTGTTAAACATTTCTTGTATTTTCTCCATTCTATTTCCAAGATATTGGATCATCTTTACTATCATTACTCTGAATTCTTTTTTAGGTAAACTACCTATTTCCTCTTCATTTGTTAGGTCTGGTGGGTTTTTGCCTTGCTCCTTCATCTGCTGTGTGTTTCTCTGTCTTCTCATTTTGCTTAACTTACTGTGTTTGGGGGTCTCCTTTTCGCAGGCTGCAGGTTCGTAGTTTCCATTGTTTTTGGTGTCTGTCCCCAGTGGGTAAGGTTGGTTCAGTGCGTGGTGTAGGCTTCCCAGTGGAGGGGACTGGTGCCGGTGTTCTGGTGGATGAGGCTGGATCTTGTCTTTCTGTTGGGCAGGACCACATCCAGTGGTGTGTTTTTTGGGTGTCTGTGAACATATTATGATTTTAGGCAGCCTCTCTGCTAATGGGTGGGGTTGTGTTCCTGTCTTGCTAGTTGTTTGGAATAAAGTGTCCGCACTGTAGCTTGTTGGTCATTGAGTGGAGCTGGGTCTTAGTGTTGAGATGGAGATCTCTGAGAGAGTTTGTGCCATTTGATGTTACTTGGGGCTGGGAGGTCTCTGGTACACCAATGTCCTGAACTTGGCTCTCCCACCTCAGAGGCTCAGGCCTGACACCCTGCTGGAGCATCAAGACTCTGTCAGCCACCCGGTCAGGTACATGTGGAGTTTCTTGCCTTTCGGGAAGTCTGAGGTCTTCTGACAGCGTTCAGTAGGTGTTCTGTAGGAGCTGTTCCACACGTAGATCTATTTTTTATGTATTTGTGGGGAGGAAGGTGATATCCACATCTTACTCCTCTGCCATCTTGAAGCTATCCCCGCTCCCAGAAAAATTTTAAGAACGAATAACAAATGTTTGGGCAGGGGGCAAAAGACTCTGCTTAAAAACTAAACAGGCATCATTACTACTGGACTTCTTAAATTTTTAAATATGCTAAGAAAGCATTTTGAGCTTTTAATGTGGGGATATGGTATATAGTTTTTACTAAACTTGTTTAATTACAGAATTCATCCCTCTCCCAATAATAATAATCATTATTTTTTAGTGTTATTTTTATTATCTTAAGCAACTAGTGATCTGGGGAGGACAATTTGGGGAATTTTGCTCTAAGAAGTAAATGCTTCCAATGCCCACTTACTCTCCAGGTGAGATGTCTCATTTATATGTGAGCAAGGGGGATTCAAGTTAGAAGTTGGAAGAACTTTCCATGTGAAACGGAACTGAATAGGAACTGAAGATTATGGGATTTTCCCATCCAGACTACTCCATCGGTCCATGGACCATTGCTTGTGTGCCCATTCAGTCAGGGCTTTCATGAGGGTTCTCGTCAAGCACTCTGCTTTTTGAATGAAAAAAACATTGGCCTTTAAAACGAAAAACTAATAATTAGAAAATAATTAAATTAAAATTAATTAAAATTTTATTTTTTTATTAAAATGAATAAACACTCGTGAAGATCGATCGCAATTTTATGTAATGATTGGGAGGAATATTTTGAAGTTGGGAGTAATATTTTGTATGGGATCCCTTCCCTTTTCTTTCACCTTGTGACCAAGAATTCAACATTAGCATTTACATGAAATCTGTGGGTGGTGTTGCTTATCTCGACTGTTATGTAATCTTTATTACTCATTAGGATGTGGTGTTTTGCTGTGTAGCCTCCAACATGTCTCAGGCAGCATAATTGTACACGAGACCAAGTAGGACAGCACTCAAACTTACTCAAAAGTTTTCACATTTGCACACTTTTTAATAAAGTAGTTGCTGCTTTAGGTGAATTGTATTCAATTTTTTTTTCCTGTTCTTATAGGTTTCAGTCTGAAAAGAACCTAATTGTTTGAAAAATGTAGGTTACGTGCCACCTAGGAAAGTCCCTCTCTGAAGCTTGGTAGACGGCAGAGCAGGAAGTCAAAGGTGGCCGGCTGAGATTTCTGTCACCAACTTCTCATCACTGGCCCCCCATCTGCACTTTTCCTGATTGGTGTGAAAAACAAAGTGAATAAGCAAAGACAAGTGGTCCTGCTGATGTTCATGTGGGGTTTCTAGATCAGGATAGTTTTGATTAGGACCATCGTTTGCCATTGCTCACTTCTTTATTACTATGTTTTTGCCATTGCCTGTTTTTGATAAGTAAAGTTTTGCATTACCCCAGGATCATAATTCTAGGCACAGAGATGGTGCCCAATACTGATTCTGGAATGAAAGAATGGATTATACAAAACTGGATACAGTGAAAAGAGGGGCATGTGAATTCCAGCTCCACCAGCACCCAGTTGCCTGACCCAGAGAGCACAGCTTTTCTTGGCTGTGGTTTTTACCCTGACTTAGATTAGGGGTCCTCACCTGAGGGGGCTGAGGGCGAGTAGGGGTGAATGAGGGGCATGAATCTGGACTCTCATTAAGATAACCAGCAGATCATTTGCCACGTATGACTTTGGAGGCAGAATCAGGGCTTTGCAAGTAAACTGGCACTAAATCTCAATTGTTCAACCAACATTTCACTCACATCCATTGAGCACTTACTGTGTGCCTAGTGTGTCAGCAATGGTGCTGCAAAGATGAGTATGATTCAAGACCTCAAAGCTAGTAAGAGAGGTCTGCCCAGAGATGGTCACAGCTGACGGGGCTGAGAGCTGTGTGTCTCGGTGCTTAGCTTAGCAGGGTCTGCTGGGACTCATGGGTTCCAGGCCCTTCTTCCCCATGACTCACCTCCTAACCCGAAACAAATTCTGCCAACTTTCTGTGCCTCAGTTGCTTCACCTATGAGGTGAGGATAATCACAGTGGTTTACCTCAGAGGGGCGTAGTGCGAAAAATCTAATAAAAAGGCTGAAAAGTAAATGTCAAAGGGTTTATGAACAATTAGTGCTACCTGAATGCTGAATTATGAACTAGAATTTCTTCTGCATCAAAGGCAACAGCCAGTTGGGCAACGTTCTAGTGTTTAATCACGGAACAATCACTTACCTCCCAGACTTCCCTCGGATGGAAGCTTTCCCCCTTAAAAATAGGAGCCTGTACTGGAAGGGTGCTTAGTCAAAAGCTGAAAAGGAAGAGTTATCTAATCCTTCTGGTATTCTTACACTTAGGTGTTCCAGGTGGGTAAGAATCTTTCTGTTTCTTAAAGATATTGAGGAAAGCAAGGAGAATGTCCAATTTTCCTCATTTATTTATTCACTCATTAATTCATCAAGTATTATTTGTCGAACTGACAAAGCTTCACAAATCTCTGATGGTTCTTCGGAATTGTCAGCCATTGACACTTCAGCTTTCAGTTTTTACGAGTGAGAAGTAGACTTCTTTTTCTAAATTGAAGTAGAGTTGATTGACAATGTTGTGCTAGTTTCAGGTGTACAGCAAAGTGATTCAGTTTTATATATATATATATATATATATATATATATATATACAGACACACACACACACACACACACACACACACACATATATATTCTTTTTCAGATTCTTTTCCATTATAGTTTATTACAAGATATTGAATATTGTTCTGTGACCTATACAGTAGGTCCTTGTTGTTTATCTATTTTATATATAGTTGTGTGTATCTGTTAATCCCAGGTTCCTAATTAACCCTCCCCACAACCCGCTTTCCCCTTTGGTAACCATAAGTTTCTTTTATAGGTCTGTGAGTTTTTTTTTTTTTTAAAGCATTGTTTGTACATCTCAGAAAGAGAATAATGAATCTTAAACTAAGTTTACGTATCCCATTAGTTAATTAAAGCTGATACATCTGTTTGGTCATACAAATATTAGTAACTAAGTATTTATACATTATAAACAAATATGACAGATCAACAGCTATTTTTAAAAATTGAAGTATAGCTGATATACAATAATACCTAAGTTACATGGGTACCATATAGTGAGCCACAATTTTTAAAGGCTATACTCCATTTACAGTTATTATAAAATATTGGCTACACTCCCTGTGTTGTACAATATACCCTTGTAGCTTATGATAAATGGCTATTTTTGAGGGCTGACTTGCCCCAGACCCTGTAGCTTTATGCATCTAATCTCTTTTAGCCCTCCTAGTAACTCTTTTAGATAGTCAACAGTATCCCCACTTTTCAGATAACGGAACTGAGCCTTTTAGAGATGAAGAAATTAGCACATTCAATGAGGAAAAAAAAAACCAACCCAGCTATAGACCCAACTCTGGTTCCAGAATTCTTTCTCCTTCTTCAATTCTTTACTGCCTCTCAAAAAGTAAGAACATGGGCTTCCCCTTGAGCCCTCCCTACAAACAAAATATCGGTGGATATTTATATAAATGTTCAGTAAGTATTTGTTCAATGAATAAAGCAATGAAACTATATCGAATCGTGGTGGCATGGACTGGTTCTAAAGCAAAGGATAATTTATGGAATTTTTATGAATCTATTTATATTAAGGAATTGTTAAATTTTTAGGAGTGATAATGGTACTGTGGGTATGCTTTAAAAAAAAAAGAGTCCTTATCTTTTGGAGAAACACTCTGAAATGTTTACAGATGAAATGACATAATGTGTGATACCTGCTTCAAAAATGTGAGGTGGAAGAGGTGAGTTTAGGTTCAACAAGACTGGTCATGGATTGGTAAGTGATGACGCCGGCTATATATGGGGCTCATTTTATTAATTTCCCTCATTTTTGTACACATTTAAACATTTTCATAATAAATATTTTAATAATTAATTAGGTTTCAGTAAGAAATAAGCAGGGAGAGGAGTAAAAGTCCATTGCAGGGTTGTCTACTCTAGTTTTTTTGTTTTTAATGGTAATTTTCTGATTTTCACCATAATTACAAAATGCATTTCTCTAACAGGGTTACAGTGGGGAAGGGCATTTTCTATATCATATAACTTGTAAATTTCACTTTCTTAATGCAGACTTAAGGGATGATTTCCCTAATTTACTGTGTGAAACACAGTTAGTCTGAGTCTTTGTATGTAGGTTTCTCATCTGGAAATGAGAGAATCAGTCTAGACAATATATGGAATTCTTTCCATTTCTAAACTTCTAGAATTCGGACTAGCCAGCAAAACATTGTAGGTGTCACTAATTTGCTATGTAATTGTCAGCAACCATGTTCACGGACCAAAACCCATCAGAGTCCTGGCACATCCTGAACCCAGGAAGTAAGACTACTAAATGTAACACATCCTTTGGGGCTGAGTACACTCCTAGGTACTTCTCTAGTGTGTAGCCAGGGCCTTTTACTTGGGGCAGCAGACTTAGTACACAAAGAACTGGTTATCTTGTAGAAGGCTTCTACTTCCTGAGAGCAGAATTAAACCAGGACACAACCGAGATAAAGCCCTTCCTCCAGAACAGCGAACGGCCAGTGGATATTGTAGACGATCCTTAGGGAGTCTCTTCTAGTAGTTAAATCTCAATCAGAATGACTTAATCATAACAGCCTTTTAGTAGCTCCAAGTGTTGAGAGTTGATAGACCTCTTCTACAAGATACAATCCAAGGAAAGCCAAACCTGACTGAAGGAAGATTCAAGCATAGGTGTTGAGCAATAATGTTCTCATGCAGATTCATCAGCCAACAGACCCACCTATTAGTTGATGTGATTTGACAAGCCACGTCCTTAAATGTACTTTGTTTGTGCCTGTATCATCTTATGAATCCAACCATATAGGAACCACAAGGGCCCGAAAAGACTAATCTAAGAACATTTTAATAAATTAAAAAAGATGCTTAAAATACTGTCATGTAGCATCAAAGAAACTTGTATCCCAAGCTTGTATTAGTAGGATCAGGATTTCAGATAATTCTGTACTTCAAATCTATTTGGAGGAGTGGGTCTTACTGTTATTACAATCTACCATATATCCAGTATTAAAAATAATATGAGTCATAATCTTTATAGAGCAGATCTTTTCCAACCTAGTTTCTTTTCCTGTGTCCTTGCTGTAATACTGACCTTTAGTTCACTGCAAATTAGAGATAAAATAAAACACTTTTCTAAAACCTGTAGAAACCTCCTTTATTGAGTGAATTATTTAAATTCACACAGTGTTCTTTGGAGTTGAAGCTACTTGGTTCCAAGGAATGACTTTAATTGGCTCTTAAATGTGAATTTGTTTTCAAGTCCCCTGTCTTCTGGCTCAGAAGAGTGGAGCCAGAGGTAAGAGGGGGGTCACACTTTGATTAAAGAGAGAGGTCAACTAAGTGAATGCGCTCTTGCAGAGTGCTCATTTTGCTCATCTCATTTCTGAAGTTTAGTTGAAAGAAAAGGGTTACGTTAGCAAGGGCACTTTCGGGTCCTTTTGACTTTCAAACTATATCAGGAAGAAAAGAGTTGAAGACAAGAAGAAAAGGAGAACATAAAAGTACCTGAAGGTAAGGAGGAGAGAAAGGCTTGTAGGAAAGGAAGTAGCAAACTAAGTCATGAGAAAGGACTCTCCTTTTAGAGGGAGAATGGAGATGGTAGTTCCAGGAGAAGATGGAAGCTCTGAGCTATTCCCTGTTGGCCGTGATCACACTGAGAACACCTAAGTGGTGGGCAGTTATGTGAGGGAAGAGATGAGTTGTCCCTATGATGTCAAGCCATGAAGTGGAGGATTAGAAACACAGAAGAGCTAGAAACCCCTTATTTCTGTATGTGGATTGTATATCCATCTGGGAAACAGTCCCTGTCTCTGCAACTTGGGTGATGCTAATCGTCATGGCACCCTGGACCAAACGAGATGTCTTAACTTTCTAAGATGTAATTAAAAAGAAAAATACTTAGAAATATATTCTTACAAGTTCATAGTATAAAAATTTAGAAACAACAGTTGCATTAATGGAGGGTTAAAAAATCTGTAATTCTCCTATGGAGAAATAACCCTTGGGTATGCATTGTGTGTGTATATATTATAGAATTCATGTTATGGTCTCTAGAGAACTAACATTGAAATATCAGTCAATTTACATAAAGCTCCAGGAATGTTACCTAGCATATAATAGATTCTCAACAAATTTATTTCTTTTCTCTTTTACTTTTCAGATTTTATTTCTCAACCTTAATCCCACGAAGTTTTCTTACTCACTCTAACCTCCTAGTCCATTGCTATATATACCATGTATAGTAGCTAATCTACTTCAAGAAAACTTGTTTTTCACAATTTTTTTGTGACTCTGTTTAAAAACTTACAAGTAGAGAGTATTTCTTTTTTTTCTTTTTTTAAATTGAAGTATAGTTGATTTACAATGTCGTGTTAGTTTCAGGTGTACAGCACAGTGATTCAGTTTCGTATTATATATATTCTTTTTCAGATTCTTTTCCCTTATAGGCTATTACAAAATACTGGGTAGAGTTCCCTGTGCTATACAGTAGGTACTTCTTGATTATCTCTTTTATGTATAGTAGTGTGTATATGTTAATCCCATCCTTCTGATTTATCCCTTACCCCCTTCCCCTTAGGTAACCATAAGTTTGTTTTCTAAGTCTGTTGGTCTATTTCTGTTTTGTAAATAAATTCATTTGTATCTTTTTTTTCTTTTTTTCAAATTCCACATATAAGTGATATCATGTATTTATCTTTCTCTGTCTGACTTACTTCACTTAGTATGATCATTTCTAAGTCCATTTATGTTGCAAGAGAGTGTTTCTGTTGGATATATGGTCAACCTCTGTTTTTTATACTTGAAAACCGAGAATGACAACAAAGGGATTGGTAAATACTCATTAAAATGGTAATGGTGGACCTTCTTCAACATAGGGAAAATAAAGAGCTTTCTTAGGGTTAACTTGAATGGCACTTATGAAGACACAAATTTCTTATTTAACAACTAGGGCAGTGGATTATAGAAGGAAAACTTCCACAGGTGACAGTAAGCACCTGTTAGCAGCGGGAATAGGAAACTCTGGCAGTGTTTGAAGGGAGCAGGAGATGTAAGGAGTGCATGTTTCCAGAAATGCAATGAAACTTATGCGGATTCATGATTTTAGCCACGTATATAAAATGTAATCCATCTGGAAATGAATGAGCAAATTGTAATAATGCAAATGAAGGATATCACTGTAATGATGAGAGTTTGAAAGCAATAATATTACCATTACTGTTCACTATTAAATTCTTATATTAGCAGTGTTCCTCCTCTGATGTTAGCATATAGGGTATTTAAGAAACAAGCATAAAAGATACCTCTCAAAGGGTCAGCATAACCCTCGTAAAATGATCTCTAATAAAATTTTAAAAGAGCACATGATCCTAAGGATGAATTTGGACTTATACGAAGGTAATAAAAGGTAGCGTTTTACCAAATCCCTTTTGCAGCAATTCGCATGTGATTGATACAGATCTCGATCTCTATCTGCATCTTTATAATCTATATTCTTGTTTACATATACATATCTGTAATATAAATTTAACTATTTACAATCTGAAGTCGTAAGATCTAAATTTTCTGATCTTAATGATAATATATATTCTTTCTATGCATCTTTCTCATAGGCAAAATTACAGTTCTCCCACATGATTTTCCCATTTTAAGCTTTTGATCATCTTCTTTGGAGGTGTGTTAGCTCTAAAATACCTTCAATCATTTAGTTATCTCAACATCTGTAGTAATCGAACGAATATAAATTGAAATAAAAATATGATAGCATTGTAGCCCTACAAAATTGACACAACTTAAAGAAATAATAACACTATGCTGACGAGGATGTGGAAATTAAGCATTTTCTTTTGCTACTGGCAGGAGTGTAAATATATACAACTTTTCTGTAAAGCAAGTTGGCTGTCACTGACTCAAAAGTCTTAGAAGTGTTCATAAACACAAACCTAGCAACTCTGCTTCTAAGAATTTATCCTTAGGAAACTGAGATGGTAAAAGAATAAGTATACAAAATAGATGTTTATAACTGTGAAGACCTAGAAACAATTTAAATGTCTAACAAAAATACTGATGAAATAAATTCTGGTGTAAGCATACCAAATAGTGGAAATAATTCTGTGGGAGAATATTTCCTACAGAAAAAAGATTCATGATATGCTTTTGAGTGGACATAGCTGATTACAATATAGTATTTAGTATATGATTATAATTTTATGCCAAAATTTATAGAAAAATGGACAATATTGACTGTTTCTGGTTAAGGTATCACAAGTGATTCTTCTTTTCTTTCTTTTTTTTTTTTTTTTTGCTTTTCTATATTTTCCAAAACTTCTCCAATAAAGAGATATTTTAAAGTAAGGAAAACACAATACATATTATAGAAGTAAAAAATTATCTGAAATTGAAATTTATCATTCTTTTTTATAAACTTCATTGATTATATTAATCTTTGGGTATATGATTAACATGTGACATGTGTTAACAGTAAGTAAGGCTTACTGTTGGTATAATTATGTAGTTACTAATATTATATATAGACATTATATGTATGATACTTTAATGCCTCATAGCTTATAAAGTGACTTTCCAGAGATGATCTTATTTTGCTCTTAGAGACTGTGTATAAAAGGTATTATCTCCATTTTATGGGAGCAAAAAGAGAGGCTGGAAAATTTTGATAATCTGTTCAACGTCTCTGAGCTGGTCAGTCAGGCCTCCTGATTTCTGCAGCCTCAGGGCTGTTTCCATGTTGCCCAGTTGGATTTGCTCTATAAGGTTGTGTTGGGAATATCACAATCTGTCGTATATCCTGCCGTGAAAGTATTCTAGGACATCACAATTGAGCTTTTTTTCAGACAGAATGTGAAGTAGGACAGTCCTTCCCTTTGGTTAAAGTCAACTACAGGATAATCAGCTGCTTTGCAATTTTCACTGTACTTTCTTTTCTATTTTTCTTCATTTTTAAACGTTTGTTCTTCTTTGAATTTAGAGGAGTCTTTGAAAATCATAGCCTGTGTCAACTAAACTAGTAGAAATGAGAAAATACCCAACCTCCTCCTTAGCCACTGGCTCGAGTTTCAAAAGAAAATGAGTGTGATAGCAGTGGGTCAGAGTGAGAGAATCCCAAGCACAAGGTTAAAGTCAGGGGAAAGTGTATAGGGTTCTTTCATCGGCTGCATGTCCTCACCATGGGACTTTTCTGGTCAAAGATGAAGCCCAAATTTTGGTGGGCATTTGGATCATGTGGAGGGCTTGTCAAAATCCACTTTGCTCTTCCTTCCTCACTCACTCCCCCCAATCTCCCACCAGAATGACTGATTCTAGTAGGTTCAGGGTAGAGCCTGGAAATTTGCATTTCTAGTAAATTCCCAGGTAATATCAGATGAATCAAGTGCTGTTGCTGGTCCCGGGACCCCACCTTGTGAACCAGTGTTGTAGAGGCTTCAGGGGCTATTTTTCTTACACGGGATTAGGATACAAAAGTGAATAAGAGACCATAACGTGGAAGGAGGCAGGGTACCTTATGTGGTAAGGACTGTAATAAATAGGTATGCTCAGAAGAGTTTGTAATCAATGCTTTCTTGGGGAATATAAGAATATGCTCTGAAGCAATATGTGAGTTGCATTTGAAGGGAGAGCAGGGCGCTCACTAGGTGGGAAAGGGAATTCCATGGAGAGAAAACAGGAGCAAAGACACAACTTGAAAAAACACAGTATGTTATGTTCAGCATTAAATACCTCACATGATTTAGGAAGGATTATTTAGGATGACCCTTGTGTTTGCTGAAAATTTTCCCAAGACTGTTGATCTACTTCTCTTCACACAACTTTATCAACTTTTTTCACTCTATTTTAATCTCCAGTTGCTCTTCCTGGAAAGCAGAAGAAAAGTTATGAGCAAAAAAGGCCTTGATTCCAAACCTGAAATGATTCATTATAATCTTTAATATGCATTACACATTCTACGTGAAACTAGCGTGTGCCTAAATGCTACCTAAATAACGAATTGAAAAGTTCAATGAATTCAGTCTTTTGGCAACATGTAATTGAAAAAAGAAAGTCTATCTTCAAAATTGTCTCTTTCTTTTTTATGCTGAATTTAGTCAAACTGAGACAAAACTGTGCCATTAGCTGTTTTTTTTTTTATGACTTCCCAAGCACTGAGGTGTTTAGAATAAATACTGTCTACAGGTAAAAGAGATTATTGTTGGGACTTCCCTGGTAGTCCAGTGGTTAAGAATCCGCCTTCCAATGCAGAGGACACAGGTTCGATCCCTGGTCGGGGAGTTAAGATCCCACACGTCACGGAGCAACTAAGCCGGCACGCCACAACTACAGAGCTGGTGCACTGCAACTAGAGAAAAGCCCACGCATCGCAACTAAGAGCCCATATGCTGTAACTAAGACCCAACGCAGCCAAAAATCCAACAAAAAATATATTGTGATATGAATGCTGAAACAATGCCTAGAAGTATATATTCTTTATGTCATCTATTTCTGTGATATAAACATCACACTCATACTTTAGCTTCATTTATAATAATAATTAAATATGCAGTCACCTATCTTTTCCATGTTCCAAGTTAATTACCTGATTAAGAAAACTGATTGTAGTTGGTTTCTTGTTTAGTCAACTGATAGAGAGATGATGTCTTTCTGAGGAACAGCACCAGGTGGGATGGGAGCTGGAGATCTTGGCGGAACGCTGCTCGGAAAGGGTGAGCCTGGCTGCCAAGAAAATCCAATATGAGTAATTCGATCGTGCTTCCTGGCTAATGAGTTTATGTACAACTTTTAAAATATAGGATTCGAGGACTGTCTACTTTGCTCTGAGTAGAAACGCACTAGTGAGCTATTTCCACAGGTCAGTTATAATTGATTTTATAATTGCAAAATGGCATTTATGAAAGTATGGTAGCGTCATCTATGAAAATAATTAGGTAACTTTCCCTTGTTGAAAGAGTGCGGACTACATGCCATTTAAGGTCCATTTTAACTCTCAGATATTTATCATTTTATGACTAATAAATCATTCTGAATTTAAAGACTTATTTGTTTTAAAAAAAACCCCAACAGTGATTTTAACAAAGAAGCAATGAACTACCGGCAAAACTGAGTGTACCGTATTGTATAGATCTTTCTATTTAATAGCACGCAGGACACATAGTAAATGCTTAAGTAAGTATTTAATGTTGGTTGATTGATACAGGAGTTAATTTTTCTTTATAGCTTCCTTAGGATGTTGATGTTTCTGATGACTTTAAAAATGAACATTTCAGAGAAGCTCTTACATCAGCAAACAAAGAACTGAATCCGTCATTTAAGTAATTTGGAAAGTAAACTATTTTGGCACGTTATATCCAGAGAGTTCGAGGCCTAAAGTAAATTTTCTTTCGGAACCCTTTATGAGATTTCTTCAATTCTCCTTTCAGTGAAAAAGTTTCAGAAAAGTAAGCTGGAGATGTAAGCTATAGATAAGTTTCCTTTAGGGATCGGTCGGTGCTCCACACTTATTACATAAGTTTATTATGCCAGTGAGTGAGTGGAAGAGAGGTCAACCTATTGATTTTTTTTTTTTTCAGATTTAATCCCAGGGTTTCGCTTGCCTCCATTCAAACAGTTTAAAGAGCTCTGCTGATTTTTGCCTATGAAATTGCACCAGTGAGCTTTCATAAATCTGAGAGAGAAATCTCAACCTTTTGAGACATGAGGCAAAGCTCTCGAACAATGAAAAGTTTGTGCTGTCCTGATTGGCTCAGCCACACGTAATCCCGCCTTCTGCTGGTGTCCCAGAGCTGAACATCCTCTTTCCAAAAGCCTTTCAAGGCATTGGCCATCAATGAAGTGAGATATTTATGATGGCATCCTAAGGTCAAAAAGTTGCAAGGAACGTTTTGTTGGACATAGTAAGTGATTTTGGCTTATGTGCCAATCTTTGGCCAAGATGAAACCTAATCGAACTCTTGGGGTTTATCCTCCCACTGTAAAGGTGGTGCAGGAACCAATTTCCAACCAGGTAAGCACATGGAAGAGCCTGTAAGTTTTATAATGAGACAAAAGCACTCATCAATATTATTAATGGTGAATATAGAGAAGAGACTATATAAAGGAGAAGAAAGAGCAAAGAAAGAGGAAAAGGAAGATGAGAAAAAGAAGGGGAAGAAGAGGGGAATTCAATATTCTCCCATATTCTCAAGATTGAACACTATCTCTATGGAAAACTGCCTTAAATAACGAGTCACCTTGTCCAGGAGATATAAAAGGGGCTTTTCATCTGAATAATTGTGGCATTAAAATTCAGATAATGAACAAAGTAGTTACCGATAAATTCTTACCACCAAGCCAAGTATTGCATTTCACATGCTAGAGAACTTATCACCTAATGAATATTGTTTATTAAACAGTTATATTTAATGAACATCAATTCATTTTCACATGAAAAATCAAGAGTCATAATCTACTGCATTTTCCTTAGTTCCATTCAAAACAAACTATCTGAAATGATTTCAAATGGTGTAATTATTTTAGAGTGCTGGGCCGTCTCCAGAAAATACTGATAGACTATTTCTTTAATAAAATGAAATACACAACAAATCCATAAAAAAGTATGGTCAGAACTTACTTCTCTAATACTGTAAAATAAAATGGCAATTACAACCAACTGGTTAAAACTTACTAATTGTCCATAATTTGCTTATAAAAAG
Source organism: Stenella coeruleoalba (assembly GCF_951394435.1). NCBI lineage: Eukaryota > Metazoa > Chordata > Mammalia > Artiodactyla > Delphinidae > Stenella > Stenella coeruleoalba. The sequence goes on from NC_137147.1 coordinate 159,305,231, forward strand.
ATCAACCGTCTCTTTGTACATTTAAAAGACTTGTAGGGTATACTGGTACAAAGTCTTTCTGGACAATAGTCACCTTAACACAATATTTTTGCTGTCATGTTAATGAATCAGCAAATACAGACTGTGTTTTAGTTGGATTATTTGAAATCCCCTAAACCAGACCTGAGTGAGACATAATCCTATAGACATTTGACAACACGGTTTAAAGACCCAGTGATGAAATTTTGTTCCCAGAGTGTTATTTCTTGCATTTCCGGTTTGTTTTATGCATTGTTACTTTCTGCTCTTCCTAATATCCTTGAACTAAGACAACTGGTCACTCCTATCTTTAAGCAAACGTGCAAGCATAAAGTCACAAACCATTTGCAATGGCCAAGTCTGCATGGAGTGTGTTAATATTATTCAAAATTAGAAACTGGTGGTTTAACTTGTCCTGTTGTGATAACATGGCATACTGTAGATTTACTGTAACCCAAATATCTTCAGGAAAGGATTAATATCAGGGACATCTACCTTGGTCTCTTTGTACCTACACAACACTTTGCACAGAGTGGGTTTTTAATCATTGTTCATTCGTTGTGACAATCTGCTTCATTAGTGAGATTCGTAAATAGGTTTACTATTCAGTGAAGTGATGAAAGATAAAATCAAGAAGAAAGAAAATAAGCTTAAGAAACATCAGAGTATGTGGAGCAATACTGAAAAACTTAATTAAAATATAGGTATCATTAAGTCTCAGACTTTTTGGTGTCAGGACTCCTTGACTCTCTTAAAAATTACTAAGGGTCCCCCACAAAATTACTAAGGACCCCAAGTGCTTTTGTTTATGTGTTCTTTCTGCGATATTTACTCTATCGCAGAAGTTAAACATGGGACATTTTAAATATTTATCTGAACTATTTTAAAATATTTAAATTTTAACTATTTATTTTAAAAATCATTAATTTTATTTATTTAATAAAAATCTTAAATAAGAAAATGTTTATTTTAAAATTCACTTAAAAATAATGGCAATACATCTAAATTACATGTTGACCAACCATATGTCTATGAAAAAATTATATTTTCCAAAACAAAACAAAATTAGTGAGAACAGTGGTCTTATTTTACAATTTTACACATTTCTATCAAGAAAATAGCTGGATTCTCGTGTCTGCTTCTGAGTTCCATCCATGTAACCTCACATATATGTGTGGTGGGAAAAGGGAGGGTCTCTGATCCCCAGAAAAGGATCTCATGACCTCCAGAGTTTATCAGACCATACTTTGAGAACTGCTGGCATATAGACAAGAGAATTATGATAATGAAAATTCTATTGAGAAATCATTCAAAACTTGACCTGCTGGTCCACAGGCTTGTTATTGCTTGCATAGGAAAATAGAATTTTTTTACAATTTTATGATCATGATTCTCCTGCGTAGGAGGAAGGTTTTCAGACTTTTGCTATTGCCTTGAAATGGAAGCAACAGGAAAAAAAAAAAGAAAAGCCGGTTGTGCTTGTGGATTAAAAATCTTAGTGCTCACTGTGGATCACACAAGTTGCATATCGTAGGATTTTGTCAACTTTACTGATGCAAATTATTTTCCATAATTTGCCTACTTTGCAGCTTCTCATAATGCCAAAGACCCTAGAGAATATACATGTGTACAGTTTTCACAGTATTGGATATTCTAAAAGGATTTGGAAAACCTAAAAGCATAAAAGAAAGAGAATAGAAATGCTAGTCTGCATAGATCACATTTTCTAAACCCAATTTCCTTTATCCAGTGACATTAGGAACTGAGCCCAATTTTGTTTGTTTGTTTGTTTTTTCCTACTGGCCTTCTATGTTCACTTTTTAAAGTTTTTTAAAAGAATTTTTTTATTTTTATACAAATTTTAAAGGTTACTTTCCATTTACAGCTATTACAAAATACTGGCCCTATTCCCCGTGTTGTACAACACATCCTTGAGCCTGTCTTACACCAATAGTTCGTGCCTCCCACTCCCTCACCCCTATGTTGCCCCTCTCCCCCTGCCGCCACTGGTAACCACTAATTTGTTCTCTGTATCTGTGAGTCTGCTTCTTTTATGTTATATTTACTAGTTTGTTGTATTTTTAGATTCCACATATAAGTGATTCCATATAGTATTCATCTTTCTTTGTCTGTCTTACTTCACTGAGCATAATGTCCTCCAAGTCCATCTATGTTGCTGCAAATGGCAAAATTTTGCTAATTTTTTATGGCTGAGTAGTATTCCATTGCATATATAGAGCATCTTCTTTATCCATTCATCTGTTAATGGACACTTAATTTGTTTCCATGTTTTGGCTATTGTAAATAATGCTGTTATGAACATTGGGGTGCATGTATCCTTTCAAATTATTGTTTCTGTTTGTTTGTTTTTTTTCTGGATATATATCCAGGAGTGGAATTGCTGTGTCATATGGTAGTTCTATTTTTAGTTTTTTGAGAAACCATACTGTTTTCACAGTGGCTTCACCAACCAATTTACATTCCCACCAGCAGTGTACAAGGATTCCCTTTGAACTGAGCCCGATTTTGAATGGCTGACATAAAGTGACAATATGCCTTTTGAGTTTATGGAGTTTCATCTTAAGTACTCAGCATATATTTGTTGAACAAATGAATCCATTAATTAATTAATTAGCTATAAAGTGAGATTTGCTTGTTCTACAGAGCCCACAAAGGTGGACATAAAACTGGTCCCTAATGTGTATAGTTCACCAGGGAGATGTCTGTGTTCAAGCTATCATTCTAAACCAGAAGATATTTAGTGGCGATTCTATAGAGAACTATTTCTGTCTCTGAATGTTTTATAATGACCGTTTCTTTGGCTTTCATGTAACAAACATTATTCGGCTGACTTCTACTGAGCATCTATCTTACCTCTCATGTGCCAGGCACTGCTTTGGACATAGCAATGTAAGGATGGAGAGTCCAGTTCCCTGCCCTCTAGACTCTACAGGTTCATGATCTAATGGGAAAGACCAACAATGAGAGAGAAAAGGGATGTGAAAGAGGCAGACATGAGGCAAGCTGGGAAAACAGGAGACTATGCTTGTCTTCCTTGGAAGGCCAAGGAAGGCTTTCTAGGGGAGGAAACATGGTGACTGAATCTTGGATGAGAGGAGTTAGGCAGGTAGTCTGGCTGTAAGTGCCAGAGTAAACCATAGAGCTGAGAGTGAAGAAATATACTTGGAGCAGCCATCAGAACTCATTTGATTGTAAATGACAGAAACCCAACACTACTTAGTTCAAACAAAAAGAGAAATGCATTGGCTCACAGAGTGGGAAGTCTGGGTTCAGGAACAACTTTATTCAGAGACTCATGTAAGGTCATCAGCTTCTTTCTTTCTTTCTTTCTTTTTCTTTCTTTCTTTCTTTCTTTCTTTCTTTCTTTCTTTCTTTCTTTCTTTCTTTCTTTCTTTCTTTCTTTCTTTCTTTCTCTCTTTCTTTCTTCTTTCCTTCTTTCTTTCTTTCTTCTTTCTTTCCTTGTAACTCCGAGTTGCCCTTACTCTCTTCTATTGCAGATGGTTTTCTGCTCATAATCGAGAAGGTAGCCACCAGCAGTCTCCAATTCACATCTATCTACCTTTTGACTCAAGAGGTTTCAGTTCAAACAATCTCAGTGATAGACCCCTACTGTCATTGGTCTGTTCCTGGGGTGAGGGCTTTAAGTATTTGATTGGCAGCTTGACCAGAGTTAAATCAGAGCAGAGGATGAGCAGGACCCTGAAGAAATGGCTGGGGCACATGTGGTGTGGAGGAGGCTGGATGGCTAAACACACAGAAAGAGTAATTGTCCAAAACAGTAGACAAATTTGATTCAATTGCCATGAATTTGACAAAGATATTTCTTAGCATTAGCATTGATTTTTTTCTAAAGTTCATTTAGGCATTTACCTAAATAGTTTTATACTTTTCCAGATTTTTAAAGAGGCTTTTATCTTATTTCAGGAAGTATAGCTTCTCAAGGAAGGTAACAGCTAAGGGCTTTCTACAAATCATGGTTTGCCCTTTCTAACGCTTAAACATTTTTATGCAGCTGAGGTTTGGTCAAGCAAACATCAAAAGGAAAAGAGATCCCAGCAGGGCAGAGTATGTGAAAAGGGGAGATAGTGGTGCTACCTCTTTTGCCTTGGTGATGCTGGTGAGAAGGGTTACTGTGGATCTTTGAGGCTCAGATGTTGGAATCACTTCTTCGCTCATCAATAACTGTCCTGTTTCCAACAAAACCTAGAATGTGGGCCATTACTCAGGTTGTGGAAATGTTCAGAGAGAGATCAAGGAGCAGGTGGGGTTCAGCACCCAACTAACAGAGGAAGTTAATCACTAGAAATATGATTGAGCTGGAGACAACTATATTTTCTAGAACTCTTCTCTGGGGGAGTACGATATTGGTTGGAAGACTTAGATGGTGCCTAAACTGGCTTCAAGGTGTGGGTCTGCCTAACTGTACAGGTTTGCTTTTGCTGATTGGGTATGTGAGTCTGGAGGCAGAAGATTTCACAGTGCTCAGTTTCTCACCGAAATAAACACTGAACCAATGTTTACAGAAGATTGCTTTAGGGCACCTGATCATTAACCTTTCTGGAGCACTCACATGGCTTATGCAGACCACATACAGTTCTGGTCCAGGGCCACTTCCTGTGTGGGTGCCATTTGTAAAGTGATCAGTACCAGGGCCGGTGATGGAGCCCTTGGTGACTGTACATTCATTCCTATGGCAGATTCTGGAATTGTGTCTACCATTATCAGGCATTTTCATTAAACGTTCCTGACAATGTTCTTTAACTTGTGACTTTAGAAAACAACAAAGGTAATTACCCGCAAATAATAAAAGCAACACAGGGTCGTCACTGTTAATTTAGGCATATAAACACAGCTGATTACATGTGACTTTTGCAAGCATTGTCTTGTTGAACTGCTGATACTTTTCTCTCTAGGGTGGCGCCTCTCATAAGTGGCTGGTCTGAATCAATCTTCCTGCTTTTCTGAAGTCTTTTCAGATTGGTCTGTTCTCTTCTTATCTACCACTTGTCCCTTGTTCTCCAGTGTCACATCATCTCCGAAGGACCATGAATTAAGATAATTATGACAGGATAAAAATAGGCCACCCTTTTTACCAATAGTCATTCGTTATTGCTATTCCTGTGGCTTTCTACGTGCTCCACTGGTCTGGAGGTGGCCCTGCTCTGCGTTTGGCTTCAATTTTTTGAGGCTTGTTTCTTGTTTTGGTTCTTGGGCTGTGTTTAAGACTCTATTTTCTTTTTGGTGACCTATGCTGATGGTGGCTCTTAGCCGTTCTGAAACTGCTAAGACAGTGGCTTTTCAAACTTTCTTGAGCACAGCCACAGAAAGAAATTCACTTTACATTGTGTCCAGTGCACACGTGCATATATAACCAAAACAAGTTTCTTAGAACAATACCACCCTTATTGCCAATGGTGCATTTCTATTCTGTTCTGTTTTATTCTATTCTATTGCATTCGGTTCTGTCCCATCCCATTCCATTCTACTCCATATCCCATTTCAAAGGGCACATTTCATAACCCCCCAAAATGAATGACTGGCTGGGAGATGTCACTTCCTCTTGGTAGGCTGACAATATCTCTGGTCTCTCTGTGATTCAACTGACTCCTTTCTAATCACCAGACTGGAAGGGATTATTTATATATTCCTTGGGGGAAGATGGTTAAATTAGAGACACCATTTGGAAGACAGTATTCACAGAAAATGAGGACTCAAATAAATTCTTTCTCTTTAGTCTTTTCTCTTCCAAATTGTTTTCCTCACCATTGAACTCCTAGACGAATTTTATAGTCAAATACTATTTGTTTAATATTATTCTGATTATTATTAGAGCAGCTCATTATTTTTCAAATACAGTTATTACAAAAACATCATTATCAACAAAGTTGATTTCTAATGATCAGTCAGCAAACAGTTCTCCGTCCAATTTGCCTCTAGTCGGATTTATAAACGTGATAGCTTCTTGAGAGTTAGTAGGCTTTTCTTCTTCAGCTTTTTCAAACTTGTCAAAGGTCAATGTTATCAGTTGTTTGAGTTTCATTATGTCTAAGTTGATTTGAGAAACTCTCCAGATCCCCCTATGGCAGGGACTGCTAATACCCACCCAAAGTGCATCCCCTTTTCCTCAGTGAAAGAACCCTGATGTTGTTTAGAGTAGCAATGAGACCAGCTAAAAACACTTACTTCTTCGCCCTCCCTTGTATCTGGTCATGTGACGTAGTTCTGGCCAGTGAGACACGAAACTGAGGGTTTCTGGGAAGGCTTTTGTTTTTCTGAAACAGGAACTACTGCTTCATGCTCTTCCTCCCAGAAACAGGGAAACACCTGGATGTTTAGCAGCTGTCTCACAGCCAGAAGGTAATGAAAATGAGGATGAAGATCTACCAGCTATATGTCCTTGAGTAGATATACAGAAAGAGCCTGGATCCCTAACGGCAGCACAGGGCAGTTACACCAGCTATGCAGAGTCCACTTGTAGATTTCTGGTTATGTGAGGAAAATATTAAGCCCCTAACATTTTTTTGGTATATAGACATACCGTATATAATATACTCATTTATATAGTAAAAAATTTTGGTATATATATATTTTAGTTGTTATTATTATTATTTTAAATAGTTACTGTTTTTTAAAATTAATCAATCAATTAATTAATTTTTGGCTGCGTTGGGTCTTCATTGCTACGCACGGGCTTTCTCTAGTTGTGGTGAGCTGGGCGCTACTCTTTGTTGCGGTGCGCGAGTTTATTGTGGTGGATTCTCTTGTTGCGGAGCATGGGCTCTAGGCATGCAGGCTTCAGTAGTTGTGGCTCGCGGGCTCTAGAGCGCAGGCTCAGTAGTTGTGCCGCACGGGCTTAGTTGCTCCGCGGCATGTGGGATCTTCCTGGACCAGGGCTCGAACCCGTGTCCCCCGCGTTGGCAGGGGTATTCTTAACCACTGCGCCACCAGGGAAGCCCCTAGACAATATTTTATTGAGCAGTTTTAGGTTCACAGCGATTTCTCAGATGCCACCCCCACACACATGCACAACGTCCCCCACCATCACCATCCCCACCAGATGGTACGTTTGTTACAATTGATGAACCTACATGGACACATCACCATCATCCAGAGTCCATAGTTTACATTAGGGTTCACTCTTGGTGTTGTACATTCTGTGGCTTTTAACAAATTTATAATGACATGTATTTACCATTATAGTATCATATACAGTAGCTTCACTGCCCTAATCCCCTATACTTTTTATGCCAGATTTTTCTGTGACCTGTAATCAAGCAAATATGTAACTGATTCCCTTTCCAGTTTTTATACTTCTGTATCTGTCTTATTCTTTGATGGAAATCTGATAGCTACAAATTACTGTGATGGCCATTTCCAACGTCATTCATTAGAACCAAAGCTATATTACAGAGTAATTATAATGAAAGTGCCTTGATGTCCTTCTATATGACATCCAAGTGAGAAAAGCTCCTTTCTCAAACTATCCCAGCAGGGTCAAAATGCCTTGAGAATTATTATTCTGTCATCTTTCCACATGGTCCAAAGATGAAATAGCAATGGCCCCATGGGGAATAGGGTTTAGTTAAGTGATAACTTGATCTAGAAATGGCATTTTCAATATTTAATGGTTCATTTTAGATTGTCTCTTCACCATCAAGTTCAGTCAGTTGTTGGAATGTTCTGGATCTGTAAATGTAAGATAGAAATTCTGTAAGAGTTGAGCTTGTCTCAAGATTTGGTGTGTCTTTCTGATTTTATTCAGGATGAGAGAAACCATTTCAACAACAACTTTCCTTAGAGTGTTTAAGAGGTCGTTTCTACTTGGTAGGAAGAAAAAGCCTGAATGAACGTGAATGTAAAAATCCTTAATCAAACCTTTGTTTTCCATTTGCCCTTTGGGACTTCTCAGTCAAGATTGAATTTTTCAGTGAAATGTGTCTATTTTCTACACCCCAAATGTATTATTATTTTTTAAGATGGGTGGGGATAAGCCAAATTACACAGTCTATAGAGTGAAGGCCAATAGAATTACAGTGTGAGCAGATATGCAATTTAAATGTCTAGTAGTCACATTAAAAAAGTGAAATGAAATAAATGAATCTTAAGAATATATTTTCTTTAACACAACATAATGGATACATCATTTAAACATGTAATGTAATCAATATAAATTTACTAATAGGTATTTGCATTCTTTTTTTCTGATATAAATCCTGTTACAGTTACAGCCTGTCTCACTTTAGACTAACCATATAGCAAACACTCCAACACATGTGGCCAGTGGCTGCCATATTGGACAAGGTGTAACTTTCCCTGTCCATCTGTTTTCCACAAGGGCCATCACCATTCAACGGTCTGTGCGGCTTTTTCTGCTCTCCTTGCCCATTCCAACCCTGTAACCACCCTCAAAAGAAGACGTGCTCTTAGTAACTGACTCCTCTGCTTGCATCTAGAGCTGGGTCCAGCGGCAGAAGTTATTTCAGCACAATATCAAGATGTTCTGAAGGTCTATTTAGATAGCTCTTTTCCTGTACTGCTTCCGTTCTTTTGTTTTTATCTGTATCAGAGAGATTACAGTGAGAACGGGAGATGCTGTGAACCAGATGCTGAAAAGGTCCCAGTGGAAAGAATCAGGAAGGGCACAAAGTCTTGAAGAATGTAGAGTATATCCCACCACACTTACAAATGTAAGAGAAAATAAAGGCAATAAGGACACCTTTAAAGTGACAACCACTCAGCTGGGAAACGCCATTTTTCCAAAAAGGAAAAAATTCCAACTAAAGCCATAGGGGTGGCTGAGCATGTTGGAGAGTTCCTGACTTGTGAAGATAGTTATTGTACCTTAGGAGTTCCTGTTGCTTAATGTGCTTCTGTGACAGATTGGCTTATGGAACACAGCAGTTACTTCCTGTTTCTGTAACACTATCTTTATTTTCTTTGCAGTACAATTAAGATTGTGTCTATTGGGCTTCCTCAAATTAATGAGATGCTCCCTTTACTCCCTTGATTAGATACGAATCTTTCCCTGGACAATCATTCTGTGGGCAGATGAAAGAGCAAGTCGCTTCCCCCCAACCCCTTAAAAAGAAATGAAATAATTTTTGAGCATATGACAATGGCTATCATATTTACTCTCACAGATGAAAGAGTGGATGTTTCAAAGTCAAGTAATACCCACTGCCTATTAAAATCCACATAGTTAAGGCAGAAACACGATTTTATTTTAATTTTAACTTTTTAATTTTACTGAAGTACAGTTGATTTACAACGTTGTGTTAATTTCTGCTGTACAGCAAAGTGATTCAGTTATACATATATACACATTCTTTTTCATGATGGTTTATCACAAGATATTGAATATAGTTCCCTGTGCTATACAGTAGGACCTTGTTGAGAAACATGACTTAAGTATTTTCCTCCTGTTTGCACCATACAAAAACTTGAAAGAAACTCAAAGCTCTTTTTCTGGAGGGGAAAAAGCAATTTTATTTTTTAATTTCGCACTTCAAATTCATGTATATACGTTAAGTATATAAAATTGTCTTTAGGATATCATTATTTGACTTGGGCAATATGCTCTCATCTGAATTTATTTGGAGAAATACAACTTAGCCATTCGGCTTAAAAATATCAAAAATCTGCCAAATTAGAAAATAGGGCACCTACAATCAAATTTTAAATAGCCCCCCCTTTTCTTTTAATTTATTATTGTGTTAGCTGTTACAATTAGTATTTATCTTTAAGGCAGGCAAAACATGTTATCAAGGTATTATGCAAGAAATTACATCTTTTGCAATAAGTGGTCCCCTGGGTTGCACCTGCAACAAAAGAAAATGACATCATACACTATACTCATAGGTTACACAAATTGTTGAAAACCAAAATGAACCTTTAAGGTTGGAGAGACCCCTGAATAGTTCATCTTTGGGCTTAAGAAAGAAAAATTAAAATAATCCCAGACTGCATTTCACATCTCTCAAAAGAAGGAAACTCAAAACTCTTTACACGTAGCATATAGCTGATACTGCTGTGGGCCTGAAATAGATTCAGAGCAAAAACATCACCCAGGTCTCGTGCAGAAGAAACTTCCATTGTGTTGAATCCTTATTAAGTTCCCATCAAATTCTTGGCGCTGACCAGATGTGAAAGGTTTCCATTAGTGAGAGGCAGAGAAAATCCCTCCACTTGGAGAGCAGGGAGGTGTAACGTTATAGAATAGAATGAACAGAGTTCCTAGTGAAGGAAGACCTCAGTTTTAACTCCAGTTCTGGCTTTTGAGCTGTGTGACTTTAAGCCAAGTCCCTTAACCTCCTTCCCATACATGGATAGATTGATAATATGCCATCTGCCACAAGGGTGAACTGTAAACCCTTTGAGGATAGAGACTACTTTCTTTTCACCATCTCCAGTGCCTCACACTAGACCTTGAACTGCAGTAGTCAAGTGGGTCTTTTCTGAATGAATCTATCAAGTGAAATGATTTATGTGCAATTACTTGTAAACTTCATAATGTTATAGGATTGCAAAATATTTTTCTTATTCTGTGTCTCACTAAAGTTATCCCTATGCTGCAAATTGAAAACTACAAATAGAGAGATTTTCTCCTCTGAAGAAAGAACAAAACTTTAAGGGAGAAACAGAGAACAAAGTAAAATGGTTTTGAACTTGGGGTTATTTGATGACCGAAGCCTTTGGTAGCAGTAGTGTGGAGAGAAATCTGGGGTAAGGAATACGGTGAACGCTCATATTTCACAGAAATGGTTTGCCTTTTTGGTGGACGTGTGCTTTTATTTATAACTACATGAAAAAAAGACTTATTGGAATAAATGCCTTTTTATAACTTTCACATAACAACCAAATTAGTAACCCAATATAAACTGGCAATATGGACTATTAGAAATCCTTGGGGGGGGACCCACATTAATGAGTAGATAAGAGTGATTTGTTGTTAGTACATTATTGTTTCCATTCTACACTGGACATCAGTCATTTGGCCCATTTTTCAAAGACTCACTTGAATTGTCTGAACCTATGAACTTCCTGAAAGTCTAGCCACCAAACTCCATTAGGAGAGTCAATGACTGCTCAACTAAAGGGTATTTATTTTATTCCTTCCCTCCGTGCAAATCTCTCCACACCAAGGCTAACACATGTATTTCCTTTCAAGAGGCCACAAATGAGGAAATTTCATGCCATCGTGAGATAATTATTCTAATTGGTTAAAATCACTTTGGAATTTGCTTGTCTTCTTATTAGTACAGAGACCAGACTCGGGGCTTCACTAAGAAAAAATGTGTTAAAATTCAGACAGGCATCGGGATGAACTGTGTCTTTGTATAGAAAACTCTGGATAGATAAGGCAAATTAACAGTGTCAATGAGAAGACAAAGCTTGTTTCAAGGACCTAAAGCATCATGAAAGTGGACCCAATATAGAGAATCGCAATGAACAGATTAACTACAAATCTTTCCCATTTATTGATTAAAACAGGCTCCCCAAGGACTTGTAACAGAAATCATCCCAGCTTAGCTTTATTGCCTTGTGAACTTGAAATTAATAAAACTGCACTTCAAAAAATTCATCCATAGGAGACATCCATTATTAATGAATATTTCTTGACATTCTACAGAATTTATCCAAATTAATGCTTTATTGTGATCTTTTAGTTGCAAAGTGCCAGAGGTATAGACCAGAGATAAAGGGACCATTGTAACATATCTGTGTACAGAGATCTATTCAACAAAGTTTGCCAACAGAGGTTTCTCACTGTGCAGGCAGAACTGCTGGTCAGTGGCTATTTTTGTCCTGCTGGACAGTTTTCTTGGTATTTTGTGTGTGTGATGAGGATGAAGATGATAGTTGCCATTTATTGAGTGTATTTCAAGAATCAGTATCTTGCTGAATGCTGCAGGAGTCATTTAAGGTAGAAATTGTTGTTCCTGTTTTACAGATGAGGAAAGAAGGAGACTTCGCTGCCCAAGATCAAAATCTAGTAAATGGTAGAACTGGAATTTGCATCAAGGTGAACTCTAGGGCTAGCTATTACCTTGCAGAGATGTCACACCAGAACTCACAAGGTCAGTTTCATTCTTTTCCTGAATCAAACTTAGTATACAATTTAGATGTAACCACAATTCTTCTCGTTTAACCACTTCTCATTTAACCAATTCTCATGTAACCACAATCTCATTCTCAGTTTGAAATGAGCTGGAGTTTAACTGGAAAATAATCCTGCATTTACTGTAACATGCAGTGGTCTAAACAATGCCTAATGCACAGTAAATGCACAAGAAATATTTGTTAAAGGAATATTCTGCCCTTTTGGGGGATAGCGGCCACCCTTGGCGGGGAGAATGTGGATTGGAGACACAATTTTGACACAAGTATCAAAATTAAAAGTAAACTTTTTTCATTATTTTAAATAATCCATTGCATGTCTTGGGGAAGACCTGCTTAAGCAAGGGGCAAATTGCAAAGATCATTAGAAAATGGTTCATAGAAAGCAAAGGAATATAATTAAGCAATGAGCACGGCTGTGTGTTTTCCCATTTGGTGACAGACAAAATCAGTGTTTAGGCTTCTCATTTAGAATTCTCTGAAATGAAAACATAATCCCAGTTAATTACTATTCCCTAAGGTATCTGGTTGCACAATGTTTCATAAAATTAAAACCTGTTAAGCGCCTAGGAAAGAAAAAATACTTACCTTAGATGAAAAACATTTTTTTTTAAATGAAAAGAAAATGAAGAAGGAAACAAGCAAAACTCAGTTAGTACCTTCAGTTCTTGTCATGTGTGTCTGAAAAACCTGGCACAACAGAACTCATGAGAGTTTTGGGCTGTTAAAATTTTTCTTAGGATTACATTGGACAGGAAGGTCCAAAGATCCCACGCTCTGAGCGTGAGTGTATCATTGTGACCCGTTTGCTCATCTTCAGGCTGATTTTAAAGTTAGGAAGAGGCTGACAAAGAGGCACCGTTGTCATTTCAATCTGAGGAGACTGAAGCTTCTAGGGCTTCTGATTTCATGGTTATTTCTTTGAGGAATGAAAATACGAGTTTTGGATTCATTAGTGAGAATTGGGTTAACCATCCTAACAGGAACGACTTTCCCACCCTCAGGAAGCCAAACATAGAATTCAGCCTTTCTGGACAATGTGGGTGTCCACACAGCAATCTTTCTTATTTTTGTTCAGTCCATGTCAAGATGTACTCCCAGAGAAATGAGCAAAGACTTAGGATGGGATGGCCGATCTATGTCTTGTCTGAATGTTTCAGAAACTGGTTGATGGGATTCATTTAGTCAAGAACAACTCAATTCAGTTGAAGAAACATCAACAGGACTGGATGGGACTGGATTTTTTCCACATCTCAGTTGGATGTGCTGGCATCTTGAAGATACACTACATTGTGTTTGGTCCAGCTGATGCTGGTCGTAGGAGGTGGAAGGGTTGTTGTGTCCAAAAGCCGAGATTTGTGCTTCCATTGTGCAAATCACTAACTGGCTTTGTGACCTTGGATAAGTCACTTCTCTAATGTCTGTTCCCTTATTGGCAGATGCCGTGGGATTGGATGAGCCCCAGGATCACTTTCCATTTTCACATATAAGGACTCTAGATTGCTGATATTCCATGAAAAAACTGGAAACTCGATAGGATACATGTGGTTCATGAAACGAAGTGATTCACCAGTGAAAAATGAAGACAGTAAAGCTACAATATTCTCTGACGTACCTCCTTTGGGATGACTTTTGTATTTTGTTTGTGTTTTTTTTCTTTTTTTCAGTATGCGGGCCTTTCACTGTTGTGGCCTCTCCCGCTGCGGACCACAGGCTCCGGATGCGCAGGCTCAGCGGCCATGGCTCACGGGCCCAGCCGCTCCGCGGCATGTGGGATCTTCCCAGACCGGGGCACGAATCCGTGTCCCCTGCATCGGCAGGCGGACTCTCAACCACTGCGCCACCAGGGAAGCCCTTGTTTGTGTATTTTCACTTGCAGGACTGTGATCAGAAAAGGAACCACCTGTTGATTCAAGGCATATGTTTTCACCCCAAATTTTTAATGTCTAGACATTGTACTTAAGTCACCCTTTTACATGCGTGAATTTAATAAGACTAAAACACCAAATATTCACCACCTTCAGTGCCAGCAGTAACACACTGTCATCATAAAACAGATGCAAGATCACAGCTTCTTTATGTTCATACTGGCATTTGAAAACTCCCCATGAATGGTCCCTCTTCCCATGAGATGTGGAGGAACATTCCAAGGTTTTGTAGCCAGAAAACTTATGTTTTCTCTCATTTAAAATATGCATTTGGATGCCCAACAGGTTAAGCATGAGGATTAAGTGAAATAATATATGGAAACTACCTGTCAAATGGGAGAGGGTGAACATATTTTCGTTCTTTGGCCTTCATCTCCTCACTAAAGGCTCTTCCGTTCACCTTCTGCCGGTCTTCATGAATTTTCAGAAGGGAGCCTCTGTCCTGGTTGAGCAAATCTGCTTTCTGATGTCTAGATGTGACATAATATACCTTCTTATTCCACACAAAATGCTTTCCACACTCTTCTCTGTGACTCTCACAGGGTATATTTGATCACAGCTGTTCTGGGAAGACTTCTCTGGTTTGAATCACTTGGTACAATTTGGTCCAATATTTGTAGCTTTTACCGTACGGGTTGGCATTTGAAGATGTATTACTTTGTAATGCTTTTGAAGTATTTTTACGTACGTGTGTTCTATATTCCAGACAACTTTGCAAGAAAAGGCTCTGTTTTGTTGTACTCAGACTGAAGAGGGAAGGTTGAATTAGTTCAGAACACTTTAATGGAGAGAAATATACACATTGGAGTGCATGAAAAGGAGACCAGCTAGGATCATGAGGGAACTTGAAATGACTTCCATATAAGAAATGGTTGAAGAACTTGGGCCATTCATCCTGGAGAAGACAAAGGTTGATGGGAATTGAAGATAAATTGTCTTTTCTACAAACAGTTGAAGAGTTACCAGGAGGAAGCAGTATTGACATTTTTCTGAATTAAGGCTCACGATACAAAGCTATAAGCAAGAACTTTCTAACAGACACAGCTGTCCAGAGATGAGTTCTCTGGCTTTGCAAGTATTCATATGTGGGCTGAAAAGGCCTTGTTTGGAATATTGTATAAAATTTTGAAGCACCAGATAGCTAATGAGACAGGAGGAACCTTGAAGTTCCTTCTAACTCTGGTTTTGTTTTTCATTCCAGACAGAAAGTGCTTCTAGACTACGTTGTGTTTGTTGAACGGATAAATGAATGTTTCTCACACAGTGAGGTCTTGGCAGATGTACTCCAACTGACATGTTGTAGGAGCCTTCAATAAATACTCAATACTGTTAAAAATACTTTAAAAAATCCCTCTCATATATGTGTAATGAGCCAATTGCTTTGTGAACAGGGCTTTCCGTGAATAATTATGGATATACTCAAGTGAGACTATTTATGTTCCTGAGAATAGACTGGGAGCAAATGATACCAAAACCCAAGATCAACTTGCTCAGCAAAGTAAAAACATGAAGTAGATGAACTAGAAATAAGTGAGGCAAAAGAAGACGAGATTGGTTGCGTTCGAATCCTCGTTTCCCCTTAAAATCTGTGTGACCCTCAGGAAGTTACTTATTCACACGAACTCCAGTTTTTTCATTTGTAAATGCTAAGATAATAATAACAGCACTCTGGAAAGGTCATTCAGGGCACAGACCAATCAGAAATGATGTCTGTCCAATTGAACCGGATGCCAGCCAGTTGTATGTTGTATTGGAGCCGACCAGCTGAATGTCAGCTCTGGTTGTAGGGATTAAACACAAGTAAAAAATGCCTGCACAGTGTTTAAGATCCCGAATAAATGTTAATTTCCTCCCACCATTGAGAAGCTGAGATGGCTGTGATATGTGATAGGAATTATCTACAACTTCCCGTGGGATTCAGAATCAGTTTGAATAGCTATGAAAATATTATTCCTAGTCCTATTAGTTTAGGTTCAATTGGTCTTAAATTGTTTCTCCGAAGACATATTTATTTCCCTACAGTGCTTTTCCGGCTTTCAGTGTATAGGACAAAAAAGAACGTACAAATCTGAAACCATCCTGATAAAAATAGGCAAATATTTTCCTTTATGGTCTTGATTCTTCAGATGAATCTGCTGAGCTAAATGAAGATGAAATCATTCATTTTAGGGATGAAAATTGCACTGAGTCCCTTGAGAAGAACATTAAGAAAGGATTGCTTTATTACAGCTCTTTGCTGAACAAATTTTTTTGTGTGTTTTGTTCCACTGTTTTCTTTTATTATTTTTTAACTGAATTTTTATTTTATATTGGAATATAGTTGACTTACAATGTTGTGTTAGTTTAAGGTGTACAGCAAAGTGATTCAGTTATACCTGTACACATATCCATTCGTTTCCAGATTCTTTTCCCATATATGATTTTTATCTTGAAGGTCATTGTTGAGTGTGACCCCTTCCACCCTCACCTGCTTACTGCTGATGACACACCTACTTTCCATACTACACATGATGGGAATCAATATCTATATTAGACCTAGTTTGGGGGTATTTGTACTCCCAGGGTGCTATCACATTTTATTCTTCTTTATTTCGTTATCTGAGTAGATTTGTTTCCTTCAAAGAAAGCTAATCAATTTAAAATAAAAATACATTTCAGTGTTCTGTGATACTATTATCATCCAGGTTAGGATTTCCTTTAGGAATCAAATCCATGATTTGCTTTCAGAGGAGGGTAAAGTGGAGGGAAAAGATGGCAGGATCAGGCAATCGACATGCTGTGATTGGGAGTTTTACTCTTTTCTGCTTGAGAAGAACTAATATTTCCTACTTTCCATCAGCCCCAGAGAAATCCCGGCATTTTCAAATGTTCCTTCTAAGTTGTAACTCCTCCATTACAAAAATGTTTTAACCTATTAGATTTGTAAAAGTGAGGAATTGAGATCTTTTCTCAACAAATGCAAAGTTAGAGGGAGAAATCTTACAAAAGCCGGAAAGTTGCTTTACGAATAAACGAAGTCTAGTTCCAAATAGTTTTGCTGTGGTCTGCCTAGAAATATGACCTAGGTAGTAGTATTAAGAAAATCATCATTATTTTCTACAAGCTGGTATATATCTTGCTCCTCCAAAAGAACAGGAGAGAGATGATTTCCAATGCTTTTTTAACCTTTAGCTATAAAAGATTTCAGAGATGCCCTCAGTCTTTCCGAGTTAGGCTATCTTCCAGAGGTCTGGGAGCTAAGACTGGAGAACTCTTTTCTGGGACTATAATTCTTGTGGTATTTATCTTCAAGGATGTGCAAAGGCTCTTTTGAATGTTTGCAAAACTCTGATGGAACTGCTGAGAGATATAATCAGTTGCCTTTCTCTTATGACCCTAAAATTCATGTGATTTGTTACTCTAATTCTTATAGGTCCATTGCCCCATTCCTTCTGTGTGTGAAATCAGGGTCCTGGCATAAGAACCATTGGAAAAATTACCTCTTCTCTAAAGGTATTAGTGGAGAATTTGCTCACAGGAAAAGTGGCTGGTGCCGAAACTTTCACTAAAGACACACACACACACACACACACACGCACGCACACACACGCACACACACAGTCCTCTCCTTTCTTCTAGCTTTCCAAACACTGCACAGAGAGAACCTTTAATAAATCAATGTTTTAGGGCCAAATTCCTCAAAGGCCTTCGTAAGAGCTTTGACCCTGCTTGTTGTGATAGTGTGTGAATGGTCTGGATAGAATCAATGGTATCTAGTCCACAAATCATGTCATCTCACAAGTGTTTGGTGGCTTAAGCCAGAGGAATTGGTTTTTTATCATCTGCACTAATTACCATTCACATAGAAAAGCATGCAGCATTGTCAACGAGTTAGCAGATATTCCGACTGTGGGTCCATAAGGGGATTTCTGTAAGGAGAGTTAAGATACAACAAGAGGGCACAGGCTAAACAGGGAGCAGGCAGAATTTTGACCAAGTAGACAACACTCCCTCAGGCTTGCTAGATAAAAGAAGGCTCTGGAGCCCCTCCCTCTGTGCTACAGGTGCCCTGACTAAGCACCCATCTTTGAGGGCAACTCGTCAGCAATTTCAAATCCAGGTGTAGAGCTGCGAAGGGCTGCTGAGGCTTTTTTAGCCCTTGCTAGAAAGTTAAGGTTGTTCACTCTCCTTAACTTGAGTGTAGGAGCAACCGGTGACAGAGGGAGAGCAGAAAGCAAAGGCAGACAGAGGGATGGTTCCCTTAGCCAGGCAGAGGTCAGAGGTGGTGGCCTTCAGAGGAGCCACCACAAGATGTTCTTGTGAAATCCTTGGTGTTCAGGGCAAGTGTGGCCTGGCCTTCAGCTCATTTGCAGACTGCAGCTAAAGCAGAAGAAATTCACTGGAGGCAGTAGACCTCTCGGGATTCAGTACAAGCTGGTTCACTTGGGTTCCCATTTTTCTGTTCACTTGGCCTTTCTGATTACAGTTGAAAAAATATCAGAAGATTTGCGTGCTGGTGAATCACGTAGGCTGAAATAAGGTGTCTACTCCCGTCAAAGGGTTTTCTCTGATGAAATGTCTGTGATGACAGACTGTTTACCGTATCCTGCTTCCCATCATCTTGACTTCCTTGCAAGATCATTTACCTATTAATTTTTTGTATCTGTCTATTTATCATTTATCCATCAGGCTGTCTATCTGTTTCCAAAGAGCCTATCAGATAGGACCTAGCACTCTGAATCAGTGTCCAGCAGGCATGCTAGAACTTGTCCTGGCCTGAGAGACTTAGTTCTTGATCTGGTTTTATTGAGAGCAATTAGCAGAAAGGGAACAGGTTTATAGGTAGCACTCAAACTTTAAAATGTTTCGTATGCATTATAAGCAAGCTCTTAAAAAAACCAACTCTGGAGGAACCTGGTTCAATCTCTCCTCTCTTCTTCTCGGCCTCCTTATATGTGAAGTAGGGGGAGACACTTTCTCTGGTAAAATTAGATCCTTCGCTTAATGGTATATGGACCACTCTCCCATTTAACCATTTGTTCTTTTTTCCAAAAACCGTGGGTGTGTGCCAGATGGACAGGTGGTGTGATTTTTTAAGCTGCAGCAGTAATGTAGTTGCAGCAGGTGTTTTCCTGGGGCTGGTCCAGTTCCACACATTGCGTTTCTGGTATCTGCTGAAGCTAGTGAGCAGCAGAAAAGGGAACGGGCACGAAAGGGAGTCTGGACTGGAACAAACAGGATGGCGAGGGCCAGCTTTCCAAGCAGGACAGAGCATGTTTGGTGCTAAAAAAGCAAACAAGTGAATTTCACTCACTGTCACCCATGCTACATTCTCTGGGGGAACACTCATCATCGAATGAGGGAATACCGTCGGGAAAGGCTCATTTGAATATGGTTCTCGGAAGAGGGGGCTCCATAGTATTGGAGGCTTGTCTTCAGCTTAAAATACAATCCAAGTGTGCATTCCCCACTTCCCCTTGGTCCCCGGTGCCTATTCTGGATCACCCAGACACTCGCACAGCTTTATCCTCATTGCCTCTTTGCTTCTCTCAACCCCATCCTTTCTTTATGGCCCCACTGAAGTCACCCACCCTCCAAGAATTCTTCAAAGAGACCTTTTCCTTGCTCTGAATTCCCTTAGCAGTGACATGCCCCTATTCAATTGTTTTTCCATTCTTTCTTTCGTTTAACTCCATATAACTGTTTTACATGTGGCTTTCAGAATAGCCTCAAGTTGGTTCATAAAATCTTTGATCTTGTCTTTCTACAACCTGGTATCTAATTTGAGGCAGGGACCACATGTTCTTGGTCTTCATGGCTTGATCATAGGGTTTTGTTCCAGTAGGGACAAGCTAATGTGACTGATTTAAATTTTACTATCATTTTCTTTTTTAAAACATCTTTATTGGAGTATAATTGCTTTACAATGGTGTGTTAGTTTCTGCTGTATAACAAAGTGAATCAGCTATACATATACATATATCCACATATCTCCTCCCTCTTGCGTCTCCCTCCCACCCTCCCTATCCCACCCCTCTAGGTGGTCACAAAGCACCGAGCTGATCTCCTTGTGCTATGCGGCTACTTCCCACTAGTTATCGATTTTACATTTGGTAGTGTATCTATGTCCATGCCACTCTCTCACTTCGTCCCAGCTTACCCTTCCCCTACTGTGTCCTCAAGTCCATTCTCTACATCTGCGTCTTTATTCCTGTCCTGGCCTTATGTTCTTCAGAACCATTTTTTTTTTTAGATTCCATATATATGTGTTAGCATACGGTATTTGTTTTTCTCTTTCTGACTTACTTCACTCTGTATGACAGACTCTAGGTCCATCCACCTCACTACAAATAACTCAATTTCGTTTCTTTTTATAGCTGAGTAATATTCCATTGTATATATGTGCCACATCTTCTTTATCCATTCATCTGTTGATGGACACCTAGGTTGCTTCCATGTCCTGGCTATTGTAAATAGAGCTGCTATGAACATTGTGGTACATGACTCTTTTTGAATTATGGTTTTCTCAGGGTATATGCCCAGTAGTGGGATTGCTGGGTCATATGATAGTTCTATGTTTAGTTTTTTGAGGAACCTGCATACTGTTCTCCATAGTGGCTGTATCAATTTACATTCCCACCAACAGTGCAGGAGGGTTCTCTTTTCTCCACGCCCCATCCAGCATTTATTGTTTGTAGATTTTTTGATGATGACCATTCTGACTGGTGTACTATCATTTTCTAAAGGCTAATGACAACCAAAACCTCACTTTGGGTCTCTTGTCCTCTTCTTGAGATTCTGAATGCCCATGGGCCATTATTTTTATTATTTTTAATTTTATTGAAGTATAGTTGATTTACAATGTTGTGCTAATTTCTGCTGTACAACAAAGTGACTCAGTTTATATATGTGTGTGTGTGCGTGTGCGTGTGTATGTGTGTGTGTTCTTTTCCACTATGGTTTATCACAGGATACTGAATATAGTTCCCTGTGCAGCAGGACCCCATTGTTTAGCCATCCTATATATAATAGTTTGCATCTGCTAATCATGGACCATTAATTATTAAACAAGGATGAGCTTGGAGTTGGTCAGAGAGGAGAAATGTTTATTGTTATGGTCAAGTAATCTATTCTGTTGTGGGGAAGCAAGGGGTCTAGATAACATTTCCTTTTCATGCTGTCTCTGGTTGTTGAGGGTTAGAAGCCTGGGATTGGTACCTGTAGATTTCTTCCTCCTTCCCCTTTAGATTTTTTAAATTCTAAATCAGACTTGAAAACCACTTTTGAAATATCTTTCCCTTTTTATGAACTATTTCAGATTACTCTTCAAAGATCTAAATGAAAAGTCATACTTTCACTGTTTAAACCCTTTAACATGAAGTTGGAATAAAATCCTGTTATCTGGGCTTCCCTGGTGGCGCAGTGGTTGAGAGTCTGCCTGCCGATGCAGGGGACACGGGTTCGTGCCCCGGTCCGGGAAGATCCCACGTGCCGCGGAGCTGCTGGGCCCATGAGCCATGTCCGCTGGGTCTGCACGTCCTGAGCCTGTGCTCCGCAACGAGAGAGGCCACAGCAGTGAGAGGCCTTCCTACTGCAAGAAAACGCCCCCCCCAAAAAACAAAAAAAACCTCCTGTTATCTTATTATAATGTTTTGGCAATAGATCCTAGTGTTACATTAATGGACTTATAATAACCAGGGGAAATTGAGACAAGACTAGGAGATGTTATTTTATGACCCAGTAAATCACCTGTTAGGCTGGTCATAATGGTTGAACTTCTACCACTGAATAAAATTATTACTTTAGTTTAGGAAATTGCTACTGCCGTTCTGGCTGAGGAATGAACAAGACAGCACAGGCTGGAAGTAATTTTTGACACAGAGGTTAATTTTATCATGTGCTTTATATATTTTTAATAAAATATATAGGTAATTAAAAATTGAACTGTGGTGCTTTTTTGGATTTATATTAATTAGCACATACATTCCACTTTGTGTTTTCAAAAGCTTTACACATCTTTAATTAATCACCTCATGCTACACGAGCGAGGTAGTGAGTATGATTATACCCATTTTACAGATGAACAAGCTAAACTGTGAGGTGCTTAAATTAATTGCCTAACGGCTCCCAGCAAACCAGGGCAGAAGATGGGTTCAACTGTGGAGCCTGTGGCACTGGTCCTGGCCTTGTCTCTCCCATAGCCACTAATAGCTCTGTTGTACCTTCGCTCACAAGTAGCAGAGGGATGTCATAATGAAATCCTTTCTTCTTTTTTCCGTCTTGGGGATTTTTAGTAACACTTTGTTTTAAAACAAGGACCTCAACGTTCTTAATTAAATTGGGCAGCCACATCCCTGGGGGAAGATAAAGTATGTATTACTTCGTATCTTTCATAGGTGGGTAAATTGACACATAGAGAGGCAGCCCGAGATCTCAGTGCGTCAGTGGCCTCTGGTCTTCTTACTTCCATCCTCCATTTATCAGACTTCTGTGGGCCACAGGAAGGTTTAAAATTGTGTATAATGACAGCCCCGAAAGGAAACCCAGCCAATGTTTACTTCCTTGACTTTTGAGAGCAGGTACTTTTCAATTTCAACACCCTACAGAGCACCACCATGAAGCCATCCGAAATGCAAAGGTAATCACAATCCTACCCATCATTCTTCCTTTGTCAAGATTAATTAAGAAACATTCCCTTCTCTTGATGACAAATTCCACTCACCCCCCCAACATAGGAGCCACTGAATATACAAGTTTTATTCTCTTTTTAAACACAACATATCCAGAAAATATTTAATACTCCCCTTTGCTTTGAGTGTTCAACAAAGACCAAGAATTAATTTTCATAGAAACCACATTTTTCTATGCTTATTCTTCAGGTATTGATACCAAGTTGTAGAATTAAACAGTAGATAACTAACTATTCCGTAGGCTAATAGTCAACTTCCCCAGCTTCCAGAAAATGGATTGAGTTGTATGCAGAATTCTAAAGAGAGCCAAGTTATCAGCATGAACATTTGAGCCTTGTTCATTGTGGGTGGTCTCATCTGTTCCCTGGAAGGTGGAACCACAATCTTAGAGGAATCAAGAATCATAGCCCAAGGGTGATGTTTCCACTAACAGAAGGCTAGGGGGCTCCTTTCACTGTAAACTTTAAAAACAGAGAAAGCAGCCCCTTCTATGCTGTTTTCTCGTTGAGGAGGTAGTCTTTGATTGGATTTAGAGAACCCCATAACTTTTAAGGTGCAATTGAAAAGGCTCAGTGGTAGACAAGTGGCATGGAAGGCCAGTCTTATACTGTGGAATAAGTAGGCAGTCATGAGGGGAAATGAGATTGTAAAAGAAATAATTACATTGTGAAAACAGGGAGAGGAATTCTTGCCCCTTCTCTCTGCCATAGGCTATGGGGATAAAGCGATGTGCGCATCAGCAGAGATTTGAGCTGCTGATCTAAAGAGCGCAGGGATGGTGTGTGGTAGGGTGGGTGATGGGGATACACAGAACTGGAGGAGCAGCTGCATCTAAACTGAACATGTGCTTGTGGGAGAAAAGAGTCACGTAGTCTTTCCTTCTGCTTTGCTGGAAAGCACAGGGGCTTGTATGGATTTGACAAAAGGCTGATCCTATCCAACTCGGAAAGCTTCTTGACCAAGAGCAAAATGTGAGAGGGTCCTGAAAGAGGAGGATTACGCCTCTGTAGCCGGGCAGTGAGCTGGACTCTCTCTGGCAATCAATAGGATGACACTTATACTCTTGAAGTGTCATTTTTTTTTTCATGCAAAATATCATACTTGATATTTGGGGAAACACACTGTGCTATCAGTGTTAATTTACTCGCTAAGCCTAAATAAAAAATAACTGAAAATGAAGTAACAAATAAAATTAAAAGTAAATGACATAGATGCTTAGTGCTTTCTATATATCAGTTCATTTCATCCTTGCAAGATCTCCAGGAGGCATGCACCATTATCTCATTTTTTTAGATAAGGGAACAGAGACTTAGAGGTTAATTGCCCAACATCACCTACTTGCTAAGTGAAAGAACCTTACCTGGATTTCTAGTTTATTTGATTCTGATTCTTTTATTACTTAACGTTGCAAAGTTTTGTGGGAGTGGATGAAACCAGACAACCCGCATTACACTTATCCTAGTGTCTGGCACTTAGTAAATGCTCAGTCATTATTAGTTATTATTTGTAGCAACTGTTGACTGCTACTGTATAATAACTAATTTCTGTTGAGTTTGCTACATCGATTTAAGCCAATGATATCATAGGATCACGTGATCCCAGCTTTTTCTACTCTTAGGACTGCCTCCCTGAGCGTGATCTATCCATGCATGCCAGTGGACTCTTCTCTAATCATTTCTGCCACATCCAGAGGTTGTGATTCCATACACCCACAGGCCCATTTAACCATCCCTGTGTCCACCAACTATCTTTTTTTTTAATTTTTTTTTTACATCTTTATGGGAGTATAATTGCTTTACAATGGTGTGCCAATTTCTGCTTCACAACAAAGTGAATCAGTTATACATATACATATGTTCCCATATCTCTTGCGTCTCCCTCCTCCCCACCCCCCCCATTCCACCCCTCTTGGTGGTCACAAAGCACCGAGCTGATCTCCTTGTGCTATGCAGCTGCTTCCCACTAGCTATCCATTCCACGCTTGGTAGTGTATATATGTCCATGCCACCCTCCCGCCCTGTCACAGCTTACCCCTCCCCCTCCCCATATCCCTACATCCATTCCCCAGCAGGTCCGTGTCTGCATTCCTGTCCTACCCCCAGGTTCTTCATGACATTTTTTTCCCCTTAAATTCCATATATATGTGTTAGCATACGGTATTTGTCTCTCTCTTTCTGACTTACTTCACTCTGTATGACAGACTCTAGGTCTATCCACCTCATTACAATTAGCTCAATTTCGGTTCTTTTTATGGCAGAGTAATATTCCATTGTATATATGTGCCACATCTTCTTTATCCATTCATCCAATGATGGACACTTAGGTTGTTTCCATCTCCAGGCTATTGTAAATAGAGCTGCAATGAACATTTTGGTACATGACTCTTTTTGAATTATGGTTTTCTCAGGGTATATGCCCAGTAGTGGGATTGCTGGGTCATATGGTAGTTCTATTTGTAGTTTTTTAAGGAACCTCCATGCTGTTCTCCATAGTGGTTGTACCAATTCACATTCCCACCAGCAGTGCAAGAGTATTCCCTTTTCTCCACACCCTCTCCAGCACTTATTGTTTCTAGATTTTTTGATGATGGCCATTCTGACTGGTGTGAGATGATATCTCATTATAGTTTTGATTTGCATTTCTCTAATGATTAATGATGTTGAGCATTCTTTCATGTGTTTGTTGGCAGTCTGTATATCTTCTTTGGAGAAATGTCCGTTTAGGTCTTCTGCCCATTTTTGGATTGGGTTGTTTGATTTTTTGTTATTGAGCTGCATGAGCTGCTTGTAAATTTTGGAGATTAATCCTTTGTCAGTTGCTTCATTTGCAAATATCTTCTCCCATTCTGAGGGTTGTCTTTTGGTCTTCTTTATGGTTTCCTTTGCTGTGCAAAAGCTTTGAAGTTTCATTAGGTCCCATTTGTTTACTTTGTTTTTATTTCCATTTCTCTAGGAGGTGGGTCAAAAAGGATCCTGCTGTGATTTATGTCATAGAGTGTTCTGCCTATGTTTTCCTCTAAGAGTTTGATAGTTTCTGGCCTTACATTTAGGTCTTTAATCCATTTTGAGCTTATTTTTGTGTATGGTATTAGGGAGTGATCTAATCTCATACTTTTACATGTACCTGTCCAGTTTTCCCAGCACCACTTACTGAAGAGGCTATGCTTTCTCCACTGTACATTCCTGCCTCCTTTATCAAAGATAAGGTGACCATATGTGCATGGGTTTATCTCTGGGCTTTCTATCCTGTTCCATTGATCTATATTTCTGTTTTTGTGCCAGTACCATACTGTCTTGATTACTGTAGCTTTGCGGTATAGTCTGAAGTCCGGGAGCCTGATTCTTCCAGCTCTGTTTTTCTTTCTCAAGATTGCTTTGGCTATTCAGGGTCTTTTGTGCTTCCATATAAATTGTGCAATTTTTTGTTCTAGTTCTGTGAAAAATGCCACTGGTAGTTTGATAGGGATTGCATTGAATCTGTAGATTGCTTTGGGTAGTAGAGTCATTTTCACAATGTTGATTCTTCCAATCCAAGAACATGGTATATCTCTCCATCTATTTGTATCATCTTTAATTTCTTTCATCAGTGTCTTATCGTTTTCTGCATACAGGTCTTTTGTCTCCTTAGGTACGTTTATTACTAGATATTTTATTCTTTGTGTTGCAATGGTAAATGGGAATGTTTTCTTGATTTCACTTTCAGATTTTTCATCATTAGTGTATAGGAATGCCAGAGATTTCTGTGCATTACTTTTGTATCCTGCTACTTTACCAAATTCATTGATTAGCTCTAGTAGTTTTCTGGTGGCATCTTTAGGATTCTCAATGTATAGTATCATGTCATCTGCAAACAGTGACAGCTTTACTTCTTCTCTTCCTTCCCTCTTAGAACTGCTTTTGCTGCATCCCATAGGTTTTGGGTCGTCGTGTCTCCATTGTCATTTGTTTCTAGGTATTTTTTTGTTTCCTCTTTGATTTCTTCAGTGATCACTTCGTTATTAAGTAGTGTATTGTTTAGCCTCCATGTGTTTGCATTTTTTACATATCTTTTCTTGTAACTGATAGCTAGTCTCATAGCATTGTGGTCGGAAAAGATACTTGATACAATTTCAATTTTCTTAAATTTACCAAGGCTTGATTTGTGACCCAAGATATGATCTATCCTAGAGAATGTTCCATGAGCACTTGAGAAAAATGTGTATTCTGTTGTTTTTGAATGGAATGTCCTATAAATATTAGTTAAGTCCATCTTGTTTAATGTATCATTTAAAGCTTGTGTTTATTTATTTTCATTTTGGATGATCTGTCCATTGGTGAAAGTGGGGTGTTAAAGTCCCCTACTCTGATTGTGTTACTGTCGATTTCCCCTTTTATGGCTGTTAGCATTTGCCTTATGTATTGAGGTGCTCCTCTGCTGGGTGCATAAATATTTACAATTCTTATATCTTCTTGGATTGATCCCTTGATAATTATGTAGTGTCCTTCTTTGTCTCTTCTAATAGTCTTTATTATAAAGTCTATTTTGTCTGATATGAGAATTGCTACTCCAGCTTTCTTTTGGTTTCCATTTGCATGGAATATCTTTTTCCATCCCCTTACTTTCAGTCTGTATGTGTCTCTAGGTCTGAAGTGGGTCTCTTGTGGACAGCATATATATGGGTCTTGTTCAGCCATATCCGTTCAGCCAATCTGTGTCTTTTGGTTGGAGCATTTAGTCCATTTACATTTAAGGTAATTATCGATATGTATGTTCCTATTCCCATTTTCTTAATTGTTTTGTGTTCGTTATTGTAGGTTTTTTCCTTCTCTTGTGTTTCTTGCCTAGAGAAGTTCCTTTAGCATTTGTTGTAACGCTGGTTTGGTGGTGCTGAACTCTCTCAGCTTTTGCTTGTCTGTAAAGGTTTTAATTTCTCCATCAAATCTGAATGAGATCCTTGCTGGGTAGAGTAATCTTGGTCGCAGGTTTTTCTCCTTCATCACTTTAAATATGTCCTGCCAGTCCCTTCTGGCTTGCAGAGTTTCTGCTGAAAGATCAGCTGTTAACCTTATGGGGATTCCCTTGTGTGTTATTTGTTGTTTTTCCCTTGCTGCTTTTAATATGTTTTCTTTGTATTTAATTTTTGACAGTTTGATTAATATGTGTCTTGGCCTATTTCTCCTTGGATTTATCCTGTATGGGACTCTCTGTGCTTCCTGGACTTGATTAACTATTTGCTTGCCCATATTAGGGAAGTTTTCAACTATAATCTCTTCAAATATTTTCTCAGTCCCTTTCTTTTTCTCTTCTTCTTCTGGAACCCCTATAATTTGAATGTTGGTGCGTTTAATATTGTCCCAGAGGTCTCTGAGACCGTCCTCAACTCTTTTCATTCTTTTTTCTTTATTCTGCTCTGCAGTAGTTATTTCCACGATTTATCTTCCAGGTCACTTATCTGTTCTTCTGCCTCAGTTATTTTGCTATTGATCCCATCTAGAGTATTTTTAATTTCATTTATTGTGTTGTTCATCATTGCTTGTTTCATCTTTAGTTCTTCTAGGTCCTTGTTAAATGTTTCTTGCATTTTGTCTATTCTATTTCCAAGATTTTGGATCATCTTTACTATCATTATTCTGAATTCTTTTTCAGGTAGGCTGCCTATTTCCTCTTCATTTGTTAGGTCTGGTGGGTTTTTATCTTGCTCCTTCATCTGCAGTGTGTTTTTCTGTCTTCTCATTTTGCTTGTCTTATTGTATTTGGGGTCTCCTTTTTGCAGGCTGCAGGTTCGTAGTTCCCATTGTTTTTGGTGTCTGTCCCCAGTGGCTAAAGTTCCACCAACTATCTTGAATCAACAACACAAGAAGGAATCGGGCAGTTCTGTTTCATGCCAACATTTCCAACTTCTTCATCAAGATTTCCTCAAGTTTTTGGGGAGAGGGTTTAGTTGGGGCAGGTGACATGGGCAACATTTGTCGCTAATACACCTTGTTCTTCATGCCCGAAGGCAGACTGGACCAAATGACAGAAGCAATGTAATTCTAAATTAGTCATTTTGGAAATGCATATGCAAACAAACAGTTTCACCTTCATTTGGGAGACAAGAACATGGAGATTCATGTTGCTTTTGATTTTATCAGTCATTTATCAGATTGAGAAAATTAGTGGGACTTCTTGAGCAATAGATGAGGAAAGATGGAGCTGTGCTCTTTGTTCTTGCCTGTGCTGGTAAATCATTTCATATCTTTCTGCTTAATTTTTCATATCTGTAGCGCTAGCCTGCCTTAGGTCCAAACTCAATGGGACTTCTTTTGCATACTTTCCAGGTATAATGCAGCGGGATTAAGAGAATCCTGGTTTAGGACTAAGTGAAAGGTGGACTGTTAAACTTTGCACTAGTTTTGTTTGAAGTTCTTAGTAAGCTGACAGTGATAGCTCTGCTGCCTTCTACCTTTTAGGATCTTAAGCCAGTGGGTGGGAAACTTTAGGGAAAAACCACCCAGGTATATTCACTGAATAGCATTTTTGTTGCCACAGTTTGTCTGTCAAAAGCCATTCCCCTAAACTCACCTTAGAGGAAGCAGCCTCTTGTAGATTCCCAGTATTTCAAAAACTATGGTACTCCTATTCCAGCCAGTTCACTTGCACCAATTCAGTTTCTGGAGATAATCTCTATGGACTGTGAATTATCTCTGGAAGCTTGTTTCAGATGTGGCTGCAAGGAGTTTTCATCCTGAAAGGTCATCTCTGCAGGAAGGTGGAAGCATAATTTGTGTCTTGGAAGTGGCCATTTTTCCATGACTGATATGCATTTATTCAGTGAAAGGTTGTACAAATGCAAGGTTCTGCTCTTTCTACTGTATTGTGGCTTCTACTAATGGATGTGTAGGTAGGTAATAATGTAGGTTTAAAGTCCCTTGTCTGGCTCCAAAATTCAGGTCCCAAATTGCTATGTGGAAAGTAGCTAACCATTGCATGGAGTCCCATCTCCTAGGATACAAATTGAGACTAAAACACATGAAAAAAGAAAGAGTGCTAAGAAAACAAATAGGGGTGATAAGACATGCTCTCCTAGGCATAGTATAGGTGCTTGGCTTCTTTAAGGTATAAAGTCTCAATTTGTGTGTGATTTTGAGTATATGTCATCCACCCCATGGGGGATTTTTTCCTTGTGGTCCGTGGCCCACTCTGTCACGGGGTCAATTAATCAGCAGTGGCAGAGGATGCCTCACAGACATAGGAAATGAAGACACCTTTCTTGAGACTCCTACCACTTACCTTGAGTATTTGGATGGGGCTTCAAGTATAACAAGCTCTGTTAGGAGCCTAATCATTGGAAAACGTGATTGCAGCAGCAGAGGAAGAATTCAAAACAACAGCAAGGACTCAGAATTTAGAGATGCAGCCTCCATGCTGTGGGCTGAGCTTCTGGACTCTCTATTTTGAGCCAAACACTGCATCACTAGCACCGTGTAGCTTTTTTCTTTTCCTGCATCGAAAGGCATAGGAAGCGTTGAGGATGTAAACACCTGTCCACTACACTGGTTGGAGGATACCATAAAAAAAAGTGAAAAGTTAACTGTACTGGTTGAAGAGACTGCGCTGTGTCAGCATAAGCATTGTATGTTTCGGTGTAGGTGTTGGCAAGGGCCCTGTGAACCATTAATTAATATCATGCATTAGCTGTCAGCAGGTCAACATCGGTGCTCTATTTCTCGTTGGCTCTGTAAAGTTACATTATGGATTTAAATCATGTCCCTAATGAAGGTCATTACTATGTGTCTTTCCATTGGGGGCACGTAGCTCTCTAGGTTATATTGATGTGTAGGCTGTTTCTCTAACTTTGAACAAATCTCAGTTTCCATCCTGAAGAGTCCTGGGTTTTGCTCTCTCCTTAAGCTGTCAACTTGCTGGGACTTTATTGAGGTTCTCCAAGGCTCATATCCTTTAGTTTCTGGTGCTCAACTCATTGTCTCCTACCTTTGAAGGCTGTTTTAAGGCTTGTTTGAATCATCTGTGCCAAGTATGTTGGGAAATCAGCAATTTCTTTTCACATAAGTCGCTTGAAGTCATCCTCTGGTGGAAAACAACTTCACAATTTTTTTTTCCCTAGGGAATTTCAAAGTCAAAGCATGCAAATCACTTTTAACTGCCAGGTGCAGAAAATGGAGGTAATTTTAGATTGGGGGAAAATAAGGGTCTACCTCATTAAATGTTACCACTGAAATCTCTATTGTTTCCTCCAGCTCTCCCGTTTATGGGGCTGACGTCACCCAGAGATGAGAGAGAAGCTTTTGTGGCCCTGTTTCCAGAGCCAAGCACCTCTGAGTTAGTCACAAAGTTAATAACAACACAGGAACTGTTAAAAACGAACCAAGCTCCCTGGAACTGGAATTACAACAGAGTAACTTCTTGCTGTGCCCAGGGGGGAAAGCTGAACAAACAAGCACTTGCACTTGGATCAGGAGTGGGTGGGACGATGCCTTTGACAGCTGAGAAGGGCTTCACCTTCAGGAGACCTGGCGTGGCCAGTGAATAGGATGGCAAAGATTAAAACCTTCTTTTTCACCTCCTTGCCAACCCCTTCTCTCTGCTTATCAACGGCTTGGCCTGTCAGGATGGCACGGGACATTCTTTTTACCACCGGCTTTGGAATGATCACTTTCCTTTTTATTTTCTCCATTATATACATCTGACCGAAAGGCAAAAGTTCTGCCTGCTGTCAGGCTGGAAGCTAAGCCACAAAAAAGTGCGATTTATTTTCAACCCATACCTTTGGCATCCTCACCCCTAATCACAAACCTCTTTTCTCCCCTCCTAGGGTCAATTTATGGTATTTATCTGTGTCTTGAGTCAATTTTGCACACATACATAATATACATAAAATAAAAAGTCGAAGACAATCTTACTTTGACTGTTAACATTTCAAAAAGTCATTTTATTTAGACTCCGTAACTGGCTCCTTTCTGGAGCAGTTGCTCTAAAAATCTGAGATTATATTTTATGTTTTTGCAGCTGTATGGCTCTAATGCAGGCTCCGAATCATTTATTGGCATTTCTGACGGGACTTTTTGTTTTTATAGGTGTGTAAATGTGTTATCGAAGATATTTTGGCATTGACCGAAGACTCAAGTTTGTAACTTCAGTTAAAGAGATCTGCTACTTCCCCCGCCCTTCCGCTTTCTTGAAAGAAGAGAAACGGGTTTACTTGACAGGTATTCTGGATCTCTGTACTACGTCTTCGACTAAATTTATTTTCCTTGAGGTTGTTTGTGCTAAAAAGCTAAGATTCCAGCACCCCTGACGAGCTTTGTTTCCCCTCTGCCCTCCACTCCTGGCCGTGGCATGTCTAGTGTTTTATGTGAATGTAACTATTTTGTCCCTATTTCTCCTGAAGCATCATTTTTACATTGTGTCAGATTTCTCTGACCAGACTTAAGCAATGATTCCAAAACCTGGCGGACGGATCCAAATTGTGTGGGGGAAGGTTTTTAAAATCTCTGCACAAGGACCTGGGAATCTGAATTTTAAAATCTCACAGGATGATCTTGGTGATCAGCTGGTTTGGGAGCATCTGATGCAGAGTGTAGGTGAGGATGGGGCAGGGGGTCTTGGTAATGTCCCTCTCGGTACGAGGCAAGATCTAATCAATTGTTCAGTTATGATTACATTTAATGAACATTTACTGAGTACCTGCTACGGGCAGGTACAATGCCAGGTGTTAGGATGCCGTCATGAATGAGACCCCGTTTTACCCGAGACAATTTCATTGTCCAGTGAAGGAGACAGACACACAGACAAATGCTTTCCCTTTAATGCGGGTCTGTTAAGGCAGGGTTATGATGTGGTGTGTATGTATATGTGTGTATATATATATATATATATATACACACACACACACACACACACACACACACACACACACACACACACAATGGAATATTACTCGGTCATCAAAAAGAATGAAATGATTCCATTTGCAACAACATGGATGGACCTAGAGATTATCATATTAAGTGAAATAACTCGGAAAGAGAAAGACAAATACCATATGATATCACTTATATGTGGAATCTAAAATACGACACAAATGAACATATCTAGGAAACAGAAACAGTCACAGACATAGAGAACAGACTTGTGGTTGCCAAGGAGGTGGGGGGAGGGATGGACTGGGAGTTTGAAATTAACAGGGGCAAACTATTATATATAGGATGGATCAACAACAAGGTCCTACTGTATAGTGCAGGGAACTATATTCAATATCTTGTGACAAACCATAATGGAAAAGAATATGAAAAAGAATATATATATATATTATATATATAATATATATATATATAGCTAAGTCACTTTGCTGTACAGAGGAAATTAACACAACATTGTAAATCAACTATACTTCAATAAAATAAACAAAAAGGCAGAGTTATGCATGGTGTGCAAGGGGAGACAGTTAGTTGAGCTCAGGGGTGAAGAGAAAGCCTCTTGAAGAAGAATACACCTAAGAGGAAGCTGGAAAGGCATCAGGACTCCATCAGTGGGAGGGGGAAAGTGACAGTTGGATCTGCATGGTGTGTGAGGGCAGCGGGGAAGGATGGGGGTGTGAGGCTGGGGGTCCAGCTCACCGGGGCCATTTGAAGTCCATGATCACCACGGCAAATAAGGCCTTCCCAGGATATTCCCCTTTGGAGAATGGGAAATAACACCCCATATTCCCAGAGACTTGGAGCAGTCGACAACTTCAGTGCAGGAGAGGAAACCAAAGAAATGTTGCTCTTTGCGTCTTCTAACTGGCACATTTCAAAGAACGATTCACTCACCAGACATCTCTGAAACTTGTTACCTTTTCTTTGGGAACTCTAAGAGACATTTGGATCTTGTGAGAAAAAATAGAAATAATTTTATGAAAACCAAAGGTAAATAAAAACCATCACTTTTCATGGGGCACTACCATAACCCCATACAGAGTGAATGAGGTCCATATAGTCCGATATATATTTTTAAACTTAAAAAAAATTGTACATTGTAACAGAGATAAAGAAAACTGCATAAAATGTGTAAGTTAGTGATAAATGAATTATAATGTTAACATTCTTGTCACCACACTCAGGTTATGAAAGAGAACTTTGCTGGTTGCTCCAGAAACTGTTCCTATGCCCTTCTCACCCCTCTTCCTCATCTTAAAAAGTAACCATTACTTGGCTTTGTATGGTAATCGCTTCCATGCTTTGTAGTTTTTATGACCCAAATGGGTGTCCCAAATTACTAAAGTTTAACTTTGTTTAAAAAAGTTTGTAGCAGCCATTATGGAAAAGAGCATAGAGTTTCCTTAAAAATAGAGCTAACGTATGATCCAGGAATTCCACTCCTGGGCGTATATCTGGAAAAGATGAAAACTCTAATTCGAAAAAATACTTGCACCCCAATGTTGATAGCAGCACTATTTACAATAGCCAAGACATGGAAGCAACCTAAATGTCCAACAGATGAATGAGTAAAGATGATGTGGCACATATATATACAATGGAATACTACTCAGCCATAAAAAAGAATGAAGTAATGCCATTTGTAGCAACACACATGGACCTAGAGATTACCATACTAAGTAAAGTAAGTCAGAAAGAGAAAGACAAATATATGATATCACTTATATGTGGAATCTAAAAAATAGTACAAATGCACTTATTTACAAAACAGAAACAGACTCACAGACATAGAAGACAAACTTATGGTTACCAAGAGGGAAAGGGGAGAGATAAATTAGGAGTATGGGATTAACAGGTACACACTTCTATATACAAAATAAATAAACAACCAAGCCCTACTGTATAGCACAGGAAACTATATTCAATATCTTGTAATAAACTATAATGGAAAAGAATTTTTAAAAAGAATATAAATATATACATATATATGTATAACGGAATCACTTCACCGTACACCTGAAACTAACACAATATAGTAAATCAACTATACTTCAATAAAAAAGAAAATGAAAACAAATTTTTTTATACATGTCTTTTAAACTGTGTGGGGTTTTAAAAGCTCACGGAGTCAACTTTCACACACGACCACGGAGGACAGAAAAACACTAGCAAACAGCTGGTCGGTGCTGACGTGCCTCCTGCATTACCACGAGGTAAAGCAGGGAATGTCGACTCAAGGGAGGATCTGGGGCTGGGACAGGTGTCTTCTCCCCAGGCAGGAGGCACTGCCCCACTGCTGTCACCTCCGTCTCCCCTGCCGTCCTCTGTCTGCCATGAGCAGTGGAAAGAGGAGAAAAGGCTCTGGGGAATCTCCCCTGCTCACCGCTGCAAGGGTGGGTGCTGGAAGATGGCCCTGGCAGCCCGTGGAGACATTTGCTACGGGCTCCAAAGACACCTGTGGATGCCTGTCACGTGGTGACACTTTCGGTCTGTCGCAGACCTTTAACTCACAACCACAGGGCCCTTCGACTGGGGAAGAGGGAGGCTTAGAAAGTGCCAGCCCTCATACTCAGCCAGTCATCTTTCCTGTTGAAGAAAAGATCTGAAAACAGAAGGGAGATTGAAAGACAATTAGGCAAAATACAAGAAAAAAACCAAAGCCAGAGGCGCTTTTGTGGTGGGGCTGGAGCTGTGAGAAAAGTTCAGGAAATGGAGGTGAGAATCGGAATTGTCAAAGGGCAGTTAAGACCACAGTCCGCTCTTTTGGCTGAAGGTGCTGAGTTTGGATGTTCATTTTCTTTCCTTTTTTAAAAAAGTTTCTGGCTGTAGCTGAGCTACATGGCACAGAAGCGGAGCGGCTACAAATAGAAGAGGAAAAAGAAAAGCATGGGTCCAAATACAAGGCCTGTATTCTCTCTGTGGGGACAGAAGTTTTTATGATTATTTTTTAATTTTACACATCATTAAAATGTTTCAGCATTTCCCCCAAGTCAGCATGCTTTTACAAAGTTAATGAGGAAGGGAAACGCTAAAGAAAAATAAAATTCTCCTTATATGGAGCAAGGTGCTATGGAAAGCAGGGACCCGGCTTTCTCTGTCAATCCTTTTATTTGAGATGTGGTTCCTTCCAGAAACTTTATTTTCCCCAGGAGTGAGATCTCTCCAGCGTAAAATCAAAAGTCAGAGAGGGTCCATGATTCTGAGAGCCTGTCCTTTCTGTGGCCTTGGGCAAGGTGCTTTACCTTTGGGTGCCTCAGTTTCCCCCTCTGTAAAATGGGGGATACTTAGTTACTTAATTACTTATACTTAAGTAATACTTAATTACTTCACCATGTTGAGGTAAAGATTCATTAGCTGATGTTTGTAAATGGCTTTGAAGCCAGAAAACGCTACGACAGAGCTAGACATGATTATTAATAATACATTTCAACTGAGTTCATAATTGCATTTGTCATCTCAAATTTCCCTCGCAGTTTCAGCTGGTGACTTTATTTTTCTGCTTCACTCATTAAAAAGAAACCAAAAGGAGTACTGCTGGCAGAAATAGCTCTAGTCTTCAAGGCAAAGATGGACACTTACCCGCCACGGGTGAAAGGATATCTGTTCCACTGGCATTCAATAGGAGATTCTGGAAAATACCAAGTACCGTGAAAAGGGCTACCATGGCCAGGCAGTTTTATTTTTTTATTTAAAAAAATTTTTTGGTCTTCTTTACTTTAGCGTTTTTTTTAAAAAATTTATTTTATATTGGAGCATAGTTCATTAAACATGTTGTGTTAGTTTCAGGTGTACAGCAAAGGGATTGAGTTATACATATACATGTATCTATTCGTTTTCAAATTATTTTCCCGTTTAGATGATTACAGAATACTGAGCAGTGTTCTCTGTGCTATACAGTAGGACCTTGTTGGCAGTTTTAAAAATGAAGAAAATGCTAGTTAAAAAAAGTGCCAGATGAGAAGCAGATCTGGGAGGGTACCACTTTCCAGAATTGATTCTATCCCTATGCTTTGGACCTAACCGCAAAGCAGTTGATCTGTTGTCTGCCTGGGGTTGTTTTTTCTCTTTGGTCCCTTTTTCTGGCCTCCGCCCTCTTCCTGTGCTGGGTCACTTTGGGGTGTATTGGCGTGTGTGTGGTGTGTGTGTGTGTGCTTAAAATCTCTTGTTTGATCCCTGTCTATCTGCTGCTTTCCTTTGTGTCAACTGAAAGAAGTATTTTTGCATCATTTAACGCTGACCTTGCAAGTTGAGATGAAAATGTCGGGGAGATGATGTCACCGCAAGTCCCCTGGTACATGGCAGGGGTTCAACAAATATTTGTTTCATGGAGCCAGGTCTTGGAGTCTTCCCGAACCCCTGATGTTGAATGCCTAGTAAAACGACATCATAATGGCACAGGCCATGATGTCCAGCGTTCCCCAAAGCGGGGGCTCCTGACAAGACTTGGTTGGGTGTGCGTTTGGCATATTTTCCCAAAAGAGATGTGTGTTTGCTCGAGTGTAGCCATACTCTCATTCAATGATTCTCTAAATGAATGTCTCACACCAGCAACATCAGCATCACCTGGGAATTGGTTAGAAACTCAGATTCTCAGGCCCCAGCCCCATTGTAGGCCCAGCAATGTGTGTCACCAAGCCCTTCACTGGCTCTGACGCACTCTCGTCTGAGAACCAAGGGTCGGCTTTGGTCCCCTCTGGATGGGTAACGAGCTCCAGGTAGCCTGGGTTGCTGTCTGTAGCTATGCAGCCAAGCAAGGGATCACAGAACCCACGCCAGAACTCAGGGCCTTTACAACTGAGGTAAGATTTTGCCTGGAAAACCAGAATGATTGCCTTGCAGTTGGTAGGGAAGTGAGAAGGGAAGCCTAGGCTGCTTTTCTACCACAGCCTTTCAGAACTCCTTCCTGTACTTCCAGACCCTATGAAGTCCCACCTTATCCAGGTCCTTTCCTCTGAGTGTCTTGAGCCCTTATCAGCCCTGTCACTGGCATGGACACTTCCGCGTACATGGCACTGTGACTTTGCAGTAATTTGACGCTGGCCTTGACTTCTTGGGTCAGTTGGTCGGTCCATAACGTGGACACCATGCCTTGTGTTTCAGCTCCTCATGGTAACTTTCTCAGTGCTGATTTATGGAGCCTGTGCTCAGTGGGGTTTTGTAGGTGGATTCCTCCAGACCTGTGAACTTGAGGCTGCTGTCATTTCCAGATAGAGAGACGCTCGATATCAGAAAACTGTGATGAT
The DNA here is from genome assembly GCF_951394435.1 of Stenella coeruleoalba. Classification (NCBI taxonomy): domain Eukaryota; kingdom Metazoa; phylum Chordata; class Mammalia; order Artiodactyla; family Delphinidae; genus Stenella; species Stenella coeruleoalba. The sequence continues at coordinate 159,343,126 of NC_137147.1, forward strand.
AGGTATAGAGAGGATTGTCCTCTTTTTAGGCAAATACATTCGTGTGTCGAACATCAGGTTTTCAGCTGCTTGACAAGAACTTTGTGAGAAGCTGTCGCAACTTTGTAGTCATCCGGCAGATTTTTGGATTATAAACTTATTTTTTCTTAAAGGACAGTGCTGACTCTGTGTGCAACTCTGGAGTGATTTTGAAAATATGTGTAATCCTCATGGCAACTCTGAAATGTAGGTATTAATGTCCCCAACTCTGTGACACATTTTATGTGAATTATACATCAAGCAGGCAATCAACAAAGGTTTTAAATTGAAGTATAGCTGATTCACATTGTGTTAGTTTCAGGTGTACAGCAAAGTGATTCAGTCGTACATATACATGTGTCTATTCTTCTTCAAATTCTTTTCCCATTTAGGTTGTTACAGAGTATTGAGCAGAGTCGCCTGTGCTGTACAGTAGGTCCTTGTATCCATTTTATGTATAGTAATGTGCATATGTCAATCCCAAACGCCTAATGTAACCCTCCACCCCGTTCCCCTTTGGTAACTGCAAGTTTGTTTTCTATGTCTGTGGGTCTATTTCTGTTATGTAAATAAGTTCATTTATATCATTTTTTGGATTCCAAATAGAAGAGCTATATGGTATTTGTCTTTGGTTTCCTTCACTTAGTATGATCATCTCTAGGTCCATCCATGTTGCTGCAAATGGCATTATTTTATTACTTTTTATGGACGAGTAGTATTCATTCCATTGTATATATGTGCCCCATCTTTACCCATTCATCTGTCCATGGACAGGTTGCTTCTATGTCTTGACTATTGTAAATAGTGCTGCTATGAACAATGGGGTGCATGTATCTTTACAAATTAGAGTTTTCATCTTTTCTGGGTATATGCCCAAGGAGTGGGATTGCTGGATCATATGGTAATTCTACTTTTAGTTTTATAAGGAACCTCCGTACTGTTTTCCATAGCGTCTGTACCAATTTACATTCCTACCAACAGTGTAGGAGGGTTCCATTTTCTCCATGCCCTCTCCAGCATTGATTATTTGTAGACTTTTTGATGATGGCCATTCTGACTGGTGTGAGGTAACACGTTATTGTAGTTTTGATTTGCATTTCTCTAATAATTAGCGATCTTGAGCGTCTTTTCATGTGCCTGGGGGCAACAAAGGTTTTTTGAATGCTCACCACAAGCTAAGGTTTTCTGAATCTTGTTTGCGGGCACCTGGAAAGCCCTCCACCAAGTCCTTGGCTTTGGGAAAGGCTGTGGTTCAATTGTGAGAACCCTTGGTTTCCTTCAGCAGATTAAAGTTCATTTGAGTAATTCAAGCCTAAGGGCCTGATACCGCCCTCTGAGAAGGATCAAGAGTAACCACAGTGACAGGACTGGCTGCATTCGCTCAGTCTCTCCCGTCGGCAGGGGTCCCAGATGCTGTGCAAGCTTGAGCTGATAGATGCGGGATCTCAGTAATTAGAGTCTTCAAAGTACTTGGCAAACATTCATTAGGAGCTCTAAGGGAGGAAGACGGGGAGAAGAGGAGTAGATAACAGGATCATCCCATTTTGCAGACACGGGAAATCAAGGAAGAAAAATGAGATGCTTTGCCTAACACCACATTCTGAGGACAGTTTAAAATAGAGGTGGCTGGGCTTCCCTGGGGGCGCAGTGGTTGAGAGTCCGCCTGCCGATGCAGGGGACACGGGTTCGTGCCCTGGTCCGGGAAGATCCCACGTGCCGCGGAGTGGCTGGGCCCGTGAGCCATGGCCGCTGAGCCTGCGCATCCGGAGCCTGTGCTCTGCAACGGGAGAGGCCACAACAGTGAAAGGCCTGCGTACCGCAAAAAATAAATAAATAAATGAATAAAATAAAATAGAAGTGGCTTATAAAAAAGAATGAAATGATGCTATTTGCAGCAATATGGATGGACCTAGAGATTATCATACTGAGTGAAGTCAGAGAAAGACAAATACCATATGATATCACTTATATGTGGAATCTAAAGAAAAATGATACAAATGAAGTTATTTACAAAACAGAAACAGACTCACAGACATAGAAAACAAATTTACGGTTACCAAAGGGGGAACGTGGGTGCGGGGAGAGATAAATTAGGAGGTTGGTATTAACATATACACACTACTATATATAAAATAGATAATCAACCAGGACCTACTGTATAGCACATGGAACTCTACTCAATATTCCATAATAACCTACATGGGAAAAGACTCTGAAAAAGAATGATATATGTATAACTGAATCATTTTGCCGTACACCTGACACTAGCACAACATTGTAAATCAGCTATACTCCAATATAAAATAAACATTAAATTAAAAAAATAATTCAAGCTATCACAGAGGTTACCGGTTTGCATGAATCAGTTTCATAAGCAGAGTTTTTCAGCATACCTAGTATTTAAATGCTAATGTTATTTTTATAAACAGCATGACTGAAACAGGAATGCCTGCAATCAGCATTATTAGTCATCTTTGTTTTAGGCAACTAATATTTTAAGAGAAGAAAAGAAAATAATCAATTTAAATAGTCAAAAAGAAAAGAAATAAATTCAGTAGAGGTAGGTTACTTTCCCATATATTCGGCAAGTGCCCAGAAAGACACAAGTTTTCATTGACTATCAAGGTTTCTCAACCTCTGTACCCCTGACACTTCGGGGCAGATGATTTTTGGTGTGTATGTGGTGGGGGTGGGAGGGGAGGGCTGTTCTGTAATTGTAGGATGTTTAGCCGGAAGCTGACCTCTACCCACTAGATGCCAGCAGCATCTCCCACCCCCAGACATTGGCAAATGTCCCCCCTGAGGGTGCGGGGCAAAATTACTCCAGGTGTGAACTACGCTTTTATACTATTCTGTGTGGTAAGACCACGTATGGTCGTTGTAATCTTCTGAGCATTGGCTCGTGACACAAAAATAACCGCATCACTTTTATGGAGAGCTCACTTCCTTAGTGATGTTCAAACACACACGAGATGGATGGGAGAACGTTTTAAAGAGATAAGTCTGCAGAGTCTCCAGAGGTTGTACTTAGATTTAGGACTGAAACTCATACACCCTCCTATTCTCCATTGGAAAGCAGCGCCGTGATGTTAGAGACCTCTGTACAGATGAGAGATGTCAGGAATCTTTGACCTTTGGGCATCATTCTACTCCACCAACCCTGGGGCTGGTTTGGGAAAGTGGTATTCCAAGAAGCCTGAGCCTCCTGGAGGGCCAGAAGCATCTTTACACCCTTCATCTCGGATAGGACCTGTATCAAAACCCCATCTTGTGATATCCCAGGTCCAGAATAAGCTACCTGGGCTTGTCTGGGGCTCACCTGGGACAGGAGCCACAGCACAGCAAGGGAGAAAAGCAGGAGGGTATGGCTGTAAGCACACATGGGCTGGGAGGACTATTTAGCTTGCAGATGGGAGAGTCAACTCAGAGGCTGTTAGAACACACAGTGTTTGTCGTTGCTGGAGAGCCCCATAGCTGGGTGTGTAAACTGAGTAAATGTGTACTTATCACGAAGTGGCATTTTTCTGATGAGTGTCTGTCTGCGGCTGCAGGGCAGCTTTGAGAAGCCGGGTGGGGGGGGCTTTCCGATGAGGTCAGGAAGGACAAGAGTCTTCCCTAGGAGAGGGGCCTGGGGGACTGTTTCTACCCAGGTGTTTTTCCCATCTCTTCCTCTGGTGTCAGGTCTAGACTAAACCCACTCAGAAGGCTCCGTTACTCAGTTCAAGGTGAATTCCTGTGAAGAATTGGTTTCTGTGGTGCGCACGGGGGTCGGGCATTTCTGCATCTTGACCTTGGGTTTGTCTTCTTCTTTGACTTCACAGATCTGCCCTTGTCATCTGCTGGAGAGATATCAGAGGAGTCTGTGAAACCGGAAACACAGATGCTGTGTTCTCCCAGAGGACAACTGGGCTTGGAGTGGGGATGTGGATTCAGAGTGAGAGGGACCAGATTTCTCAGCATAAAAGGATTCCTAGGAGTAAAAGTGATATCTCACCAGGCTTCTCAGAGCACTTAGTGAACGTACCATACATTTCCAGTTTGCAGCATATTAATTTCACCAGTGAAAAGAAGACAGGAATCACACCATGAAAAGAAACAGTGTTATGAAGGTATAACTGGCATGCAATAAACAGGTCACCTTTACAGTGTACAGTTTGACACGCTTTGCCACACGCGTACCCCCGTGAAACCGTCAATGAAAAGAGTGAACATTCCCTGCGCTCCCAGACTTTCCTCATGTCCCTTTGTGATCCTCCCTCCTCCCACCCCCATCCTCAGACAACCAGTGATCCGCTTTCTGCCACGATGGGCTAGTTTGCAGTTTCTGGAGTTTTATGTAAATGGAATCATACAGAATTGTACGCTTTCGTCTGGCGCCTTTCACTCAGTGTAATGATTTTGAGATTCACCTGTGTGGGTGTGTCCACTTCTTTTTATGGCTGAGTGGTGTCCCACTGTAGGATATATCACATTTTGTTTATCCATTCACTTGCTGATGGCTATTTGAGTTGTTTCCAGTTTTGGGCTATTATAAATAAAGTTGCTATGAATGGGCAAGTCTGTGTGTGGATTTCTATGCTTTTATTTGGGTAAACACCTAGGGATGGAATAGATAGACCAAAGTATAGGTGTATGTTTAACTGCTTTCCATAGTGATTGGAGCAACTCACAGCCAGGAACTGCATCTTAATCTTTGGAGAGAAGCATCTAACTCTGATGTCTATATACAAGGTAGTAAAAGATGCTTGTTGAACTGGAGTGCAAGTACACATTCTTTTTTTTTTTTTTGCGGTACGCGGGCTTCTCACTGTTGTGGCCTCTCCCGTTGCGGAGCGCAGGCTCCGGACGCGCAGGCTCAGCAGCCATGGCTCACGGGCCCAGCCGCTCCGCGGCACGTGGGATCTTCCCGGACCGGGGCACGAACCCGCGTCCCCTGCATCGGCAGGCGGACTCTCAACCACTGTGCCACCAGGGAAGCCCGCAAGTACACATTCTTGACATCTATCTGGAGATTTCTAGATAAGGGCTGTTTGTAACAATAAGTTCCCTAGCCAGCCTTCCCGCTCGTTTCTCCTTTTGGAGCGAATGCATTTCTTGGTACCTATTTCTGCAAGAAGAAATGTTTACAGTAATTAGCAAATACCCCTAAAACTTCTCTAGAGCAAACATCCCTCCTAAAAAGGCAGATTTGGAAAAAGACAAATAATTTGATGAGCATTCCCTTATTTGAGACTTGGAAGTTGACCTAATTGGATTAATCAAAACCTGGTTCAGATATTGTTTAACTCCCCTGATTTCATATAGAGCATAAGAACTCTGACACAAGAAAAAAATAATAGAACTAAAATAGAAGCAAATTTTCTCAAGTGATACAAGTATGGCTCTCTTCATATCCTCAAGCGAGCCGGTAACTGCAAAACCTTGATTTGTCTTTGTTTTGGGTACATCAGGCCTAAAAGTAAAATGACGTGATGCTGCTGGTTGTGCCTCGTTTTTTCTAGCTGTGTTTGTCGAACACGCAGCGTCTTAGAAGTGCATTCTGAGTGAGGGCACCAGGATTGGGTCTGAATGCAAAACACGGACTCACCCCTCACTAGTCAGCATTTGTAGGAGAGATTCCGGGTGACACATGGGCCAAGCAAGGTCAGCTTGGATGAGTGGGCAAGGCTGGAGTGGGGCCCGGGGCTTCACAGGCGGGAACGGAGGACGGGTTTTCTTTCTTCTTTTTTATGCATAAAGAGAAGGTGGGAGGTTCAGATCTGTCTGTGTTTTTCAAGGAAAGAAGAAATAGAATTCTTCCGCCAACCGTGAACCAACATTTTGGCTTAGCTCTTGGTTCTGCGTGGCACAGGAACCAGATTTTAGATAAAGAAGAGATGTTTCTGTTACCTTGCAGGGCAGGAAATGGGTTTTTGGTCCTGGGATTCCTCTTCTGAGTGTGTGGGCGTCACCATTTCCTGTTTCTTTTTTCTTTCTCTCTTTCTTTTTTTCTTTAAGTTTTTACATTTAGAAAATATATTTAAGGCCCTGAATTTTTTTTTTTTTTGTAAATTCTTATATGTAAATCAAAATTCGACTTTATTTTCTGGATCTCGGAAAGACCATTTTGAATCTGCTCTTTGTTTAGCCTGTCAAGTAAACGACGCAAAATGCTTTTTCCTCAGAGGAGATTAACACTGTCAGGCTGTTCAGCTCAGAGGACAGTGTTAACTGGCTGCTAAAGTAAATACGCATTGACGGCTGTGGTTTTCTACTAATTCCGAAAAGAGAGATAAATGATAGAGATCAAACCATATTATTATTATTATTATTATTATTATTATTATTATTAATCACCTCCACTTTTCATTCTAAACAAGGAACACTGGATCATGCCTTTTAAAAATCCCCCTCCTTTTATATTGAAGTATAGTTGATTTACAATGTTGTGTTAGTTTCTGGTGTTCAGCAAAGTGCTTCAGTTATACATATATATATATTTTTTCTTTTTCATATTCTTTTTCAGTATAGGGTATTACAAGATATTGAATCTAGTTCCCTGTGCTATACAGTGGGACATTGTGTTTATCTATTTTATATATAGTAGTTTGTATCTGTTAATCTCAAACTCCTAATTTATCCCTCCCCTCCTGTTCCCCTTTGGTAACCATAAGTTTCTTTTCTATGTCTGTGAGTCTGTTTCTGTTTTGTAAATAAGTTCATTTGTATCATATTTTAGATTCCACATATAAACGATATCATATGATATTTGTCTTTGTCTGACTTGCTTCAATCAGGATAACAATCTCTAGGTCCATCCATGTTGCTGTAAATGGCATTATTTCATTCTTTTATATGCTGAGTAGTATTCCATTGTATATCTGTACCACATCTTCTTTATCCACTCATCTTTGATGGACATTTAGGTTGCTTCCATGTCTTGGCTATTGTAAATAGTGCTGCTATGAACACTGGGGTGCATGTATCTTTTCGAATTAGATTTTTCTCCAGATATACGCCCAGGAGTGGGATTGCTGGGTCACAGGGCAACTCTGAAAAATGCCCCCTTTTTGATTGCACTATCTTGGGGCCTATTCAGATCTGTCTGTGTTTTTCAAGGAAAGAAGAAAGAGAATTCTTCCACCAACGATGAACCAACTTTTTTTTTTTCTTTAAAGAGTAAAACCATTCTTACCTAGTCTTCAATGTGAGCCTGTAAGTTGGGAGAGTAATACTGTGGTTCCCATTAGTGTGTGCAGGGCAGGTTAAAACGTGGATTGCCGGGCTCCACACTAATGATTTCTGATTTAGTAGACCTGGGATGGGAGATGATAATGTGCATTTCTAGCCAGTTCTCAGGTGATGTTACTGCTGCTGGTCTAGGGACCATCCTTTGAGAACCACTAGTCTAAATGTAAAGACAGTCATACTGGGGGGCAGGGGTTCTAGGTTCTAGAGTCCTGGGTTGTGAAATTTTAACACTTGATGATTTCTTAGAGATTGCTGAGTCTGGGGTCAGCGGGTAAACTTTTACAGTAAAGAGCCAGGTAATAAATATTAGAAGCTTTTCGGGCCATACTGTCTTTGTCTCAACTACTCAAGTCTGCTGTTGTAGCAGGAAAGCCGCTAAAGACATAAGTGAACAAATGAGCATGGCGGTGTTCCAATAAAACTTTATTTACACAATGAGTGAGCCAGATTTGGCCTGCGTATTTTGCCGTCCCTGTTCTAGTCTGAGCTTTCACTTTATAGACGAGTAGACTGAAGTCCAGAGAGGCTGGCTGACAATGACAGCCACACATGTGGTCCAATGCATAACTAACCAGCTAGTTGACCTGAGATGCTTTACCTTGCCACCTATAAAAAAAGGAAGGTGTGCTAATTCTCTCTATTAATTTGCAAATCTTGGGAGTGGCATTCCATTATTTTTGCTATTTTCTATTTGTTAGAAACAGATACAAGCCTAGCCCTCACTCAGAGGGGGGAATCGCACAAGGGTGTGATATAACCACGAGGATCACTGAGGCCAGCATGGTGACTCCTTCTGGAGAAATCCAGACACCTGATCTCTCATGCTCCCCTGGTCTTAAAATTCTCAAATGTTATTTCTTACATTTGAGAAATCAAGAATTTCTTTATTTCTTTAAAGAATGTAACATTCTTGCATTACATTACCAGCCCTGTGCTTACTTTTCTCTTTATTGGTCTTTTTGGGCTATTTTTTTTTTGCAGTACGCGGGCCTCTCACTGTTGCGGCCTCTCCCTTTGCGGAGCACAGGCTCCGGACGCGCAGGCTCAGCGGCCATGGCTCACGGGCCCAGCCGCTCCACGGCATGTGGGATCTTCCCGGACCGGGGCACGAACCCGTGTCCCCTGCATCGGCAGGCGGACTCTCAACCACTGCGCCACCAGGGAAGCCCCTCCCCTGTTTTTTTAAATACTGCAGCCTTCAGGGAGGTGCTGTGCTCTGTGTCTATGACACACTCATAATATTACTACTCTTATTCAGGGTTGCTTTTAAGATCTACATAGAGCCACTCATGGAGCACACACGGCTTTACTGAGCGCCTGTTGCCAGGCATTGCTACACACTGTGGATGAAAATGAATCACACATATTTCCTGCCTTCACAGAGTTCAAGCTTTTCAGGGGATCATGTTTTTCTCGGGATTCTTTTATATTTCCCACAATCTGCTTATTACATGATTCCGCAGATCAGTTCCAATATATCTAATTTCTTTCAGGAGACTATGGTTTTTCATGCATAATGTCTCTGTTGATAGAAAAGTCATCCAGTTTATAAATTGATTCCGGATTTTAGACAATGTAAGTGATAGTTACTAATACTTGCCTTCAGGGTGGTAGCATCCCTATCTAATGGCCCCCTTAAGAGGATGATGGAATTGAAAAAGTAAGGAAATCTAGAATAGAGTTCTGGCTTCATCAGTTCTTAACTGTGCCATTTGGGGCAAGTTACTTTGGCCTCTGATTTCTCATCTGTATCATGAGGCTGTTGAAAGAAACATTGTCTAGCTCAAGATTTTATGTTTCTAGGTCTGCTATCTGAAAAAAAATCCACGGTACTGGGGATTGAATGGTACTGGAATAGTATATGAATAGAGTCAATGCAATACTCCTATGACAGACATCAACATGCCACCAAGAATGGTCTCCAATCATTTGGTACGTAACCTTTTTGTCCCACATGAGAACAATTCTCTGCTGGGTTATACGCCACCATCACTGGAAATCCGAATCTTGTGGAAGTTGGCACCATGCTTGGCAGGGAGAGGATTTATTGCTGACCACAGAATATAAAGCTATTCATCAGGGAGAGATGTAACGTAGCTCTTAAGTAAGTTGCAGTGTACTAGTGAAGACATGTGTGATTGCCAACTCAGATATTAAATTATTCTTAGGTCAAAGTGGTTGAGATGAAGAAATAATTTATTGGTCTTCCACTTCAGATGCCACCCATAGGAGTCATCAGCGATTGCTTCGGTGTCAGAACTCAGTATTTCTTCCAAATCTCTCATGTCCCTTGATCTGTCAAGGTTGACTTTGGAACACAACCATTCAAAACATTTTGTGGAAATATTTTAGGTATAATCTGTAGGATGATATTCCAAATAAGGCAGTTTAGGCAAAACAATTCCTCTTTGCTTTGATAGCTCTTAGTAGAGAGTACGGCATTTTCCACATTATTATTTTAATTCACTGTTGGCTTGCCTCTCTTGTGTACTGGGTTCCAGGCTTCTCTGGCTGGAAATGATTGCTTCCTCATTATTGTTTTCTCAGGGGCGCTTAGTACATATTAAGTACTCAGCCATATATATATGGGTTAAATGAATTATCAAACATTTCTATTATAATTCGCTTTTTACTGTCTGTTGAAAAACAAAGTGTAACTTGAACAAATATTTATTGAATATTGACTATATTTAGGATACTGCAAAGAATGTATATAAGCTGCTGTTAACGATCATGGTATGCCGTTTCATCTGAAGTCAATGTCACAGTATCATCAATAGCGTTAAATAAATAAAAATCATGACTATTTGCTCCCTTACTTAAAAAAAAAGGTTAAATGCACTTGCAGGTTAAATGTATGTGATGCAACTTTCTGGCAGTGATGTGCTGCTTTTTCCCAGAGCCATCTTGCTTTTTTGAAAGCAGGGAGTGTCTGTGATTTATATTCTGCTCCCTTCCCTTGTCTATGTGAGCACTAGGTAATAGGTCAGTGGTTCTTTAAGGGACTGGCTTTCTCTTGATTTCAAAATAGGAGACTGGGTGGGACTTGGGCAGGGGGAACCTGTTACTTTTCAGGTATTTAAGAGATTTAGCTGTCTTTTTTCTGTTTTTAAAATCGCAGCTCTAAAGTATCGTTATAGATTTTGGAAACCATTTTGGAGTTTTGGAGCCCTCAAGGAAAGTATCTTATAAAGAACAGACAGCATCAACCAAACTGAATTTCATTTCACCATTTCCTCCTCTTGTTATTTTGTTGAGTTAAAAAAATCTCTGACCAAGAGTATTTCCATAATATAAGACTTAAAGACATTTCTATCCCTCTTACTTTGCAAATGGTTTAGGTGCCCATCCTCAGCACTTACAATAATACAAAGATGACCTGTCTGCTTTGTCTTAGTACCCCACCCCCGCAATTCCCAGATGCACAGTGCTTGTCACTTAGAGGGAACTCAATAAATGTGTGTTAAATAAATGAATCAACACACATAGATTTTGACCTTAATCAAGCCATCTTCCAGCTTGAGGATATAAGGAAATCCTGCAAAATCTATCTTATGATCACATCAAAAGACCATCGCAAATATGGTAGTGTTGTCCATTTATCCAAGACAAATGTCAAATGGAGAGCTTAAAACAAATTGCTGGTAGTTGACTCTCTATGAATTGACTGAGGGAAGGATAATGGGGATTAATAAAGGTTTTGAATGTTTATTTTTAAGAACTTATGATAGGGGCTTCCCTGGTGGCGCAGTGGTTGAGAGTCCGCCTGCCGATGCAGGGGACACGGTTTCGTGCCCCGGTCCGGGGGGATCCCACATACCGCAGAGCAGCTGGGCCCGTGAGCCATGGCCGCTGGGCCTGCGCGTCCGGAGCCTGTGCTCCGCAGCGGGAGAGGCCACAACAGTGAGAGGCCCGTGTACCGCAGAAAAAAAAAAAAAAAAGAACTTATGATAAAGGGTTATTCTCCTGACCTCAGAAGCATCATGACATCAATGTTCCCACTGAGTTTCCGTATTGTTCTGGCACTGGGTAAATCCACTGAGAGAAGATAGAAGAGAGAAATGGAGGAAGAAGCTGATGCAGAAGAGTAGCTGGGTGTTTGCGTAGCTGGCTTGGCTTCTCCTAAAGCCATGAATCACATTCCACCTTTCATTGTTTTCTTTTCAGTTTTATTGATTGTGTTGCCTTCTAATGTGACATCATGAATATATATATATATATATATATGTATATATACACACATAGAGAGGGAGAGAGAGAGACAGAGACACAGAGATGGAGACACAGAGACAGAGGAAGCTTTGGTCATAGAGGAAGCTTACTCTCACTGACTTGACATTTCTCAAGGCCCAGAGGAGGAGTTTGCCAAATATTCTGAGATGGAGTCACATTTCATAGTAATAATTTCCACCCGCTGTCATGTCATCTCAGAATTTGCATACAGGTGGTGGTTTTGCTTTTTTCCATCCAAGAATCTTCAGGCACCCTGGAGACATTGATCAGGCTCTGGACCGCTTTGAAGTTAATCCTCTACCCATATACACATGATGAAATGCAGAAGGGGAGAAGTTAATTGAGTAAGACCAAGACCACACAGAAATTCCATGAAAGAGCCTGGAAGGTGATGGCTTTCCAGTCTGGGGCAAAACCAGGGAAACACTGAGAAGAGATGCCTGTTTGCCAGTTGCTTTAAATTCACCTGGAATTTCCATCTCCCATTCATTTAAAAGTCAGCTACCCTCTTTCCCCTTTCCTTCAACACCTAACACAAAGAAAACCTAAAGAGCTACAAAGTAATTACCATCACTTTCAGGGTGTGTTACCCTGCAGTCTACGAACTGAGGTGTTCTCTTCAAAGTCTATGATCTCTGTTCTCTGTAATGGTATACCCGACTTTCAGTTCTCGGCCTGGTTAGAACTGCTGTTTCTTTCTCTCTTTCAGTTACCTTCCCATGATTAAATCCAAGTAAGAGAATATAAAATTCACTCAAATTACTCAAGGCAATGGTTTCACCTTCCTCCCACTTAAATTGTGTAGAGATTAGTCACCCCGAGAAGGTAAAAACAGTAGGTGAAGAGAACAAGAAATGGAGAGTTTAGAAATAAGAAACTTCAATGAACAGGATGAAAGGAACTCAGGAAAATATCTTCTATATACCTGGCCACCCCCTTCAGCTCCTTCTGGAAGGGAGGTTTTTTTTTTTTTTTGGACCCTTAATCAGAAGTTGTGTAAGTGAGGCTTTTGAGTCATGCTTGTGACAAAACCCGAACACTGATCTCTAAGAGGGGAGAACAGAACTACCCATAAAAGATAGGAAACGCAAATAAGTACTTGCTGGAAGAGTTACTATTCAAAGCCACGGGTTTGTGAACACTGAGAAGGAAGCAGCCTGGATTGGTACACGTGGGAGCCCAGAGAGGCTCAGATACATAGTCCTGGGATGCTACAGGAGAGCGAGGTTGCAGACTGGGTGGGGACAATGAAAACCGAGCTGCAGCAAATCATTTTCAGAGTGAGGAAAGGTTTACACGAATCCATAACCGGAAAGTAAAATGAAAGAAAGCAGACTAGACTGAGAACAAAGACACGAAAGAATTACTTCTTTTAAATGGAGCAGGAGAAAAATGTACCATAAGCAGATGAAAAGATTTCCTTCTTAAAGAAAAGCCCTCGGTGATACGGGTACCAGATTTCCTGGCAAGAGCTCAACTCATAGGCACTGGAAGACTGATTTTGATGAGGGGAACCAACAAAGGCCCTACAATAGGCCAGGCTTAGAGCTGGTGGATCCCTGGGGGCTCCTCTTGCCCCAAGACGAACCATCCTTTCTCCCGGGAGTTGAAAGCAGCCTCCCAGGGCGAGGCTGCCTGTCCGAGGCTCCACACGCCGGACCTTCTGTGCACACAAAGGAAGGTGAGGGCTCTGCCCGAAGCCACACAGCCACACAGCCATGCAGCTGCTCCGGGGAGGGACACAATGCCATTTTGGCTAGGACTGGAAGAAGTGGCTGCCAATTTCCTCCAAGTTTGCCCTTTCTTTCAAAATTCAGAATAACAGCACACAATCTCAGGTCTTCCTGGCTGCGTTCCCTTTCTGGCGTAATTAGTTGAAATGCACATTATGTTCTCACCTCGTTCCGAGTTTCCATGGAGTCGTGGCTGCTTCCCATAAGCAGAACCCGCTGGGGGCTGCATGCAAGGGCCCGGTTCCTTGTTCCCCGAAGGCAGCGCTGGGTGGGCTTGGGGAGCTGGTGGAGGATGGGAATGGCCATTTGTCTCCAGTTTGCACCCACCAAAGGCTTTGACCTGGCCAACTCTCTCTGGGCTGTTCTCAGTCCTCTTGGCTATAAAGTAAGACAATTTTTGGTTCCTCAGCTCTCTTCCTAGGCGTGGCTGGAGGAGTGATGGCTTGATGTGGGTAGGAGAGAGGGCAGGCAAATATGGAGAGCCTGGAAAGGGGTTTGGAATTAATCTAACCAACACTAGGAAGCAGGAATGGTTTTGAAGCAGAAGTAGGACATGGGGAAAGCAAAATTAATGAGGTGGGAGGTGGGTAGGGGGATCAGTAAGTTAGGGCTGGAGACAGGTGGCCAGCTAGGAAGGCACCACGATAGCCCAGGCATGTGGTCATGGGTGCTGGACTTTGGTTAACGATCTGGCAATGGAGGAGATAGAATAGTTACCAGAGGTTGGTCCAGCGAATAGTGTAGACTAGTGTTCTCAAAGTGAGGTCCCTTGACTCCACCCTGGACCTACTGACTCAGAAACTCTAGTTGGGGCCTAGCCATCTGTTTTAACAAGGCCTCCAGATGATTCCAATACAAGCTAAAGTTTGAGAACCACTGTGGATTACTACTGGGCAGACAGGTCATAAACACGGGGGTTGGGAGATCATGGGTTCTCTTCTGATTCTGAAGAAAGAGTTGAATCGCATTAAATAATATGTCGCTTAACCTTCAAGGGTCTTAGGCTCTTCTCTCTAAAGTATAGGGCATCAGCTATGAGTTACGTTTTGCTGAGTATAAAATAAAACCTCAAATTAACAGTGGGAAACACCAAAGGCATTGCTCTTTCCCATTAAAGGATCTAGAGTTTGGTCACCCAGGGTCACCTAAGTCGTCAGGGACACAGGCCCCTTCTTTCCTACTGCGGCTGCTGTGACAGATGACCACAAACTTTGTAGCTTGAAATAATGTAAATTTATTCATCATGGAGCTCTGGAGGTCAGGATTCTGAAATGTGTCTCATTGGGCTACCATGAAGCCGTCGGCAAGTCTACGTTCCTTGTGGAAGCTCTAAGGGAGATTGTTTCCTTGCCTTTTGCAGATTCTAAGAGGCTGCCTGCATTCCTGGGCTCATGGCCCCTTCCTCCATCTTCAGAGCCAGCAACGTCAGGCTGAGTCCTTCTCACTTGGCCACCTCTCTGGTTTTCTTCTGTCTCCCTTCTCCCCTTTTAAGGACTCTTGTGATTATCTTGGACCCACTGGGTGATCCAGGTTAATTTCCCTATTGTAAGGTCAGCTGATTAGTAATGTTTACTCCATCTGGAAACTTGATTTCCCTTTGCCATTCCAGGGATCTGCATGTGGACATCTTTGGCAGGTGGGGGTGGAGGCATTATTCCATCCTCCATTCTCAAGGCCAACTCATGGCCCTCCATCCTCAAGGCCAACTCATGGTCTTTCATACCTACTACAGTTTCTACTGTAATGTCATATTTCCAGGCAGCAGGAAAGACGAAGTGGGGAAGGATGAAAAAACACACTTGCCAGCTAAGCTGGATCCCACACAACATCTCTGCCAACATCTCCTTGGCCAGTACTTACTCATATGGCCATACCTACCTTTGAGGGAGAATGAGAAATGTGGTCTTTTTTTCCTAGTGGGAAAGTGCTTCACTAAAATGAAGACTCTGTTTCTATGGACAAAGTAAGAATGGATATTGGGTAGACAGCCAGCAGCTTCTGCCATATTTAGGCAGAGGGAAAGGGTCTTGATTTTCTCCTAAGTTCCTTTATCTAATGATTCTGAGACCCTACAGAATGAGGAATTACAGTATTAAGCTGAGAAATGAGATACTAGAGCAGAAGAAAGAAGGGAGTCTTTTGTTTCCCATTTTCTTCTTTTCTTCTGGGCCAATTTCCTTCATTTGTACACAACTGAGTATCTTAAAGGAACCAGACATAGTACCTACATTTGTCTTCACATGTGCGCCATGCAAAAAAGGGCCTTGGGTGGCTCATTTCTCTGTTAGCCTGTGAAAAATGTTTTTATTGTTGAATAAATAAATTGTCATTTCTAATTGCAACTAAAGGTGGGGACTAGAGAGCAGCATAGGGACTGTGTTATCCCTGCCTCTCCATTTGTCAGTGTCCTACCCTCCAGACCAGACCATGTGTAGTGACTGACACGCTGTCCTTTAATAATCCTCTTCTTGAGGATGGGGACTCTGTCTTTTTCAATGAACATTGTTTGGTATAGGCCTATGCATAGGAGATAAGCAATACTTTTTTAAAAATTATTTATTTATTTCGGCTGTGTTGGGTCTTCATTGCTGTGCGTGGGCTTTCTCTGGTTGCGGTGAGCGGGGGCTACTCTTCGTTGTTGTTCGCAGGCTTCACATTGCAGTGGCTTCTCTTGTTGCGGAGCACGGGCTCTAGGTGCGTGGGCTTCTGTAGTTATGGTGTGTGGGCTCAGTAGTTGTGGTGCAGGGGCTTAGTTGCTCCGCGGCATTTGGGTCTTCCCGGACCAGGGATCGAACCTGTGTCCCCTGCATTGGCAGATGGATTCTTAACCACTGCACCACCAGGGGAGTCCTGCAATACTTCTTAAAAATAAATTAATTTGGCTGCACTGGGTCTTAGTTGTGGCACTCGGGATCTTCAGTTGCCGCATGTGGGATCTAGTTCCCTGACCAGGGATTGAACCCAGGCCCCCTGCATTGGGAGCTCAGAGTCTTAACCACTGGACCACCAGCAAAGTCCCACAATACTTTTATTTTAAAAGAAATGAATTAAGGAATGTTCAATAGCAATCCATTGATCTGTTGTCTTTATGTGTCTTTGATTTTGAACAAGCTATTCTATGAGCCTTATTTAAACATTAATAAAGTTTTCTCTATTTATTTTGGGATTATATCTACCGGTTTGCCTGCAGGATCTTTATTTTGGAAGATATTTACACTGTCAATGTTTTCCATTGGGGGCAGGACATTACTTACCTTTTTGCTGCGTCCTGATGGTTTAGCTAAGAGTATGGAGCCTCGGGCAGCCGCTGACAGTGAGCCTGTTTGCACTCTCTTTTTTAAAGTGGGGATTCCTGCCCAATGTGACGGCTCCTGGCACTGGTGGGCTGTTCATTAGGGAAACAGTTGTACTTTATGATGGGAACATAGTGGACTGGCGGAGAGGGAAGATTTCCACAAGAATGGTCTAATATAAACAACAATAACCATAATCATAATCTGGGCTTTTATGGGAGCTTTCATCCAGGAACCAAAAACACATTATGAGCATTAACTCATTAATCTTCACAGTGCCCCTGTGAGGGAGAATTAAGTGTAAGTAATCATAATTATTACTGTCATTATCCTTCAAACAATTCCCAGATGTGCTGTGGCTGAACTGGCATACTTTGGGGATTTTTTTTTTTTTTTAATAGAGACCCTAGATTTTTGGCAGGAGTTCACATCTCTCTCTCTTTCTTTTCTTACTCCCTCCGACTTACTAAATAAATATGGAATTTTAAAATTCTTGGGGTCCCTGGAAGAGATGGGTGGGAAATCATTTCCAATTCACAGTGATGCCCTTCACTTCGGTCTTGCCGCTGTTGGAAAGGTTAGGTGGCTGCAGCGGGTCCCAACCTAGGTCCCTGGAGCTGATGACAGATTTCATTTTTAAACTCTGTGTGATGTTTACGATTTCAGCCTTATCTCTTCGGGTAAGAACTTGAGGAACTCACTCTACATTAGCATCCTGTTTACTCTGATACCATTTAAATTAGAACAGTGTCCTGAACACCAAGCAGGGGAGCCTCAGTACAGCTGTCAGCATCCTCAGCGTGTAAGTGCAAGCCCTGTGTCTGTCAGTCCCACAGGTGTAATCCTACCAGGGTTTCGTTCTTGGGGAAACAGCTCACCTCGGGGTTCCAGGATAGTCACAAGGAAAATAGGAGGCTTCAGAGAAAGAGCACTTGGTTTAAGAGTGAAAAACAGCTAAATCAGCTGATGAGAGGTACCAAACATAGTTTTGTATCTTCTGTATGTTTTTAAATTGTGCATTTGTTTTATTATGACCTAAGTGGTGTGCATGATGGAAAATTCAGAAAATGTTGGCAAGTATAAAGAAAAAAGTTAGTCACCTATAAGTCTAGTAGTGAGGGCTCAGTATTGTACCATTTTGGTGTATTTCCTTTAATTCTTTTGGTGTCGACATTAAAGAAGACGATGGCAGGAGGAAACAGACGTTTTGTTGCAGCAGTTGGTGATGACAGGGAAAAGGACATGCCTTGTTCTTTGGTTTCTGGAATTGGATAAAACATGGGATATATTCACGGAAGTTGGGATACTCAGCTTTGAAATCCAAAATATACCAGGTTTAGAGCGGGGAGGGCTGACCTCAGTAAACACATGGCCGTGGAGCTGTAATCCCATCCAAGCCCACATGTGGTATGCAGTCTGGCACTGCCTCCCTCCTGGCCGTCACCTCCTCCTCTCCTGAGGGGTTGCTTTGTCCTGGCGCTTCTGGCCATCCTTTTGTCCCTTGAATAAACTAAGTTTGCTCCTGCCACAGGGACTTGGAATTTGCTCTTCCTACTTTCTGGAATATTCTTCCTCCGAGTCCTATCATGGACTTGCTGTTCATACGGCTGACTCTGTTCTTGGCTGACCTATTCAGGTCTCGACTTTAATGTCACCCCTTCAGATACGTCACCCCTGCCCACAATGTCACACTATGTGAAGTGGCTGTCCTCTTCTCTGGTCACTTTCTATAACATTACCCAGTTTGATTTCCTTCTTGGAACATGTAACGTTCTTTAATTATTATTAATCTGATTTTACTTGTATACTTTTTAAAGACTGGAGTCTAGTTGATTTACAATATCGTGTTAGTTTCAGGTGTACAGCAAAGTGAAACAGTTATACATATACATATATCCACTTTTTTAAAGATTCTTTTTCCATATAGGTCATTACAGAGTATTGAGTAGGGTTCCCTGTGCTGATTTTACTTGTATACTTTTTATTGCCTCTCTCTTCCCACTTCCAAGCTCCTTGAGGGTGGGGATCTGACTGTTTTCATTTTTTCTCTCGCCGCTGAACCTAGAAGAGTGTCTGACACACAGCAGGTGCTCAATAAAAAGTGTTGTGTTTGAACGAAGAGAAGGCACACGAAGATGAAGAACTAGGAGAGATTTGAAAGAGCTCTCCAAAGGTATCCGTGAACATTTGCAGTTTGAGGGTAAAAACTGCACGAGTACGTGCAAATTAAGGACTTAATTATAAAATACTAATATCAACCTCAGAAGGTGGGCACTCTATCCCATTTTAAGGGAGACCAATAAAAGTAGTGAAGGCAAAATATTTTTGTAGGAGCTTGTCTGTGAGGCTAACAGGAAGAGACAAAATGTGGAAAACACAGATTGGAGTAAAGAGGAGTTTCATTTGGGATTGGATGAAGACCGCTTCTGAAAGCTGGGAATGGAGGCGTAATAAGAGCAGCAAAATACAGATGAGCACAGGAAAAATAACAGAGATCATTACTGAACGACCTTGATGGGAATGAAATGGTACAGTTAGTGCTTTAGATGTTTAGCTCTCTGAGGGAGGTACGGGGCAAGGAAGAGAAGGATATTGGTTAGGAGAAAAGCAAGGGAGGGTGGGAACTCTTGCCACAAAGCGATCATTTTCCCTCTGAAGATATTGACAAGATCTTGGGTAAAGATGGAGAAGACCGGAAGTGTATAAGGGAGACATGTAAGGTCTACAGCAGAGAGAGTCATCTTGGGTTGTAGGCGTAGGGTTCCAGCAGAGAGGCTATTTAGCAAGGAGAATGGCAGAATTAAGGAGAGAAGTTCACTGAGGTTTAGTAATTATAGTACAAACAGGAGAAGATACATATCTTCTCCATACATTACATCATTGTTAAACCTCAATAATTTAAAATGTAATTAACCTCTAATAACGCCTTAGAGTTAATAATATAGTTGTTGCATGGGAATTGTCCACAAACCATTATAAATCCATTTGTTTAGGTTTACCATCCCACTAATAAAATGCATGCATGTAGCTCATGTGGTGCGGTGCAGAGTCCAGGGTGTGCTGATTGAGTGTCTTACTCAATGTTATTGATTGTAAAATCCACTTCAGATCACAGCAAATAAAGAGCATTTTACAACTAGTTAAAATGAAGATTTCTCTTTCAGTTATCATTTCCCAGTTTTTCTCCTTCTACCCTCTCAAAGCGTTAGGGGACTTTCCCCCCTCTAACCTTTACTACTTTAGGAATTATAAAATGTGATTTGTTTTAGTAAACCTGTTTTGTCTCTAGAACCCAGAGTATTGGGTCACAGTTTATTAAGGAGACAAAAAATGTTCACCATAAAGGAAAAACAGATCATATTCTTGGTTCCTAGCTTTTTTAGGGACTGGAAGGGGGCGACCCAAATATTAAAATTGTTCCCTTTCCTAAATATATTTTTGACCCAAACACCAGCATACTCAAAAAAGTATATTTAGGTGTCAATACAAATAAGTCTAAACTCCTATTTTCTGTTGCCAGTTATTATATCTAAAAAAACCCCATATCTTTTCCCCTTTATAATGGGTCAAGATGTCTTTAAATTTACCGCACGAAAAAAATGCCCAAGCAGAGAGATGTTTAAGTATTGAAAGAGGACGAAAACTGCATTGAAATACACCTTTAAGTAATTTTAAATTTAATTAAAAATTTTAAACCAATTTCTCTTCAGAAGGCTGTGATTTATTATTACAAGCATTAAATGTAAAGACTGAACAATAAAATCTTACTATCCGTGACTTAGATGGAATGGCAAGAATTACATTCTTATTCCAATATCATGTTCTGGAAAGGGCAAGAACAAAATTCATGTCAATGCTCAGATTTTTGTTTTCTCCAAGCTGTAAGAGTTTGCATTTGCCCAGTTCTCAGGAATGGCACAGGACATAGGTTTTCTATAAACCAGATTCTAAATGTGCATATGAGTGGCTCCCTTGACTCTTGCCTTTTTATCAGACACTTAGTAGATCGCCAGTGATGTGGCACCTTAGTTTGAAGATGTGAGGCAGGCAGCCACATGAGGCTATTAGTTTGGTGGCCCTTACTGTGTTTTCTATATATTGGGAAAATTTTGGAGCGATGTACATCTTAGCATATGCGGTTTGAATATGAATATGATCTCAACCGACTGAATGAATATGTGGTCTATTCAATCTTACGTTCCCAGAGCCGAGAAATAAGACTTGGTGTATGGTGGGTGTTGTATAAGTTTTAAAGAAGAAATGAATCCATAACAATAGTCTTATGATTTGCTTTGTGACCCATGGAAGCAAAGCGTAATAATTTGTCTAAGAGATTCTTCCCATCAACAAACGCGTACTGAACAACACACAAAAAGCTTGAGTGATGTCTCTCCTTTTCTCTGTCTCTCTCAATCACACATACAGTAAAACTTCAAGATGGCCCAACAACAAAAATCGCTCTGAATGCTAGCGACAGTCCACCGTCCATTCTCCTGTTCTCCTAGACTGTTTCATGTCTCTCCTTTCCTCCAACACCCCAGTCATTCACTTTCCTTCCTCTCTCTCAGTGGATAATGGTTTTCAGTCCTTCACTGAAGAGAATGTCCACAGACTCAAACCACCTCCCCGTTAACCATCATCCTCAGTCTTGTGCTCTCCTTTCATGTCTGTTAGGAGCTCTCACAGGGAGCCCAGGACCCTTGGGATCTCTGAGACTCTTTTAGGGGGTCTATGAAGTCAAAATTATCTTTGTGATAAAGCTGAAACATTTTCATCTTTCATTCTTTTTCTCTGACGGTGCAGAGTGGAAGTTTCCAGAAACTATAAAATGCGTGATGGTGTCATCTGCCTGGTGGCTAAGGCAAAGTGTGTTCGTGTATCCTTGGGTTTTAAAAATTCCCCGGTTAATAATCTCTGAGACAGTAATGTTGGTAAATGTTGATAAATGTAACTCGTATAATCCAGGATGCATTGGGGTCTACAATACATTTAAGAGTGTAAGGGGTCCCGAGGCCAGAAGTTTGGAGCATTGTTGCTGTATATGAAAGAGCTTTGCTTTTGTCCAACCAGAGCCCCCTTTGGGTCCCTTTCTTTGGCTCCATCCTTTGGCAAAAACTGCTCTTGTCAATACGACCCACGACCTCCATCCCTGCCCCACAGCTGGACCGCATTCCCTGGTTTTCCTCCTGCCTCACTGCTCACTCCATCTCACTCTCCTTGGATGGTTTCCCCTCTTCACCCCGAACTTATATCATTGGTGTTAAAGGGAATCGTTCCTTAGTTCCTTTTTCTTCTCTGTCAACACTCCCTCCATATAAATCTCACACAGTCTCATGGTTTTAAACGTAAACATGCTGATGACTGCCACATTGATATTGTCCACACAGAAATCTCTTCTGAACTTCAGGCTTGGAGGTCAACTGCCAGTCTGACTTCTACCCTTGGGTGTACGTAGAGACATATCAAATACCACATATCCCGAGCTAAGCTTCTAATGATTTCCCCAAACTCCACCTAAATGGAATCTTCTCAATATGACAGTTTAGTGGTCCTTCCAGTTGCTCAAGTCAAAAACATGGGTTTATTCTTGGTTCCTCTCTTTCTTCACACACAGTAATTGACATGTTGGACTGTCCTACCATTAAAGCGCATCCGGAATCCACGTTCGTCTCACAACCCCACTGCTAACATCCTGGTCTGAGTCACCATCATCTCCTGCTTAGATTACTGAGATAGTCTTCTAACTGGTCTTCCTGCTTCCACTTCTGCTCCCTGGAATCTGTTCTCAACATAATAGTCCAACAGTCCTTTCAACATATAATTCAGGTCATGACCTTTCTCTGGTCCACAGCCCCCCATTTCACTGAGAGTAAAAAGTAGGACTCCCTGTATTGGCCTGCAGGACCCTACAAGACCCACCTCATCCCTCCGTACCTGTCTGACCTCATCTCACAGTCTGCTCCAGCCAACCAGGTGTTCTTGTGATTCCTCAAACATATGAGGCATGCTTCTGCCTCAGGGCCTTTGCACCAGCTGTTCTGTCTGTTTGGAAGGTTTGAAACACTCCCCCCTCAGATAACCACATGGTTAACTTTAGCTCCTTCATGAACTATCCTCTTCTCAATGAGGTCTGGCCTGTTCCCCCTACTTAAAATTTCCTAGGACAGTGCCTGACACTTACTAAGTGCTCAAATATTTTTTGAATAAATGAAAAATAACCATTCTTGGAGGTAAAGAAACAAATTTGTTTAGGAAGCTGTTTAAGTGTTGATAACTTAAATTAATTGTTAATTTTTTCTTGAGCTATGGGTAAGTAAAAACTATAATGGGCACTTATGTCCTAATACTACACTTACATGACCGTTTCTAGCCACTGGTCCGTACAGACATAAGTACATTTGCCTTGGATGGATAAACCCAAAATATCAAGCTGATATGACTATCTCAATGAGATTGAATCTTTCATATTTTGATAAAAATAAACACAAAGAAGGCAACCTAATAATGTGGAATGAATGGGTTTAGACCAATAATGAAATGAGTATTTTGGACCTTCAGAGATGAACTGGGAATTTGCACATCTTGCTTCATAATATTCCATTGCTTGTTTTATTTTCTGTCTTTAAACCATTTTGAAAATACTGGGTTTCATCTAAAAAAGCTGAATTCACAGAAACAGAGAGTAGAATGGTGGTTGCCAGGGAATAGGGCATAGGGAAAAAGGGGAGATGTTTGTCAAAGGGTAAAAATTCTAGTTTTAAGATGATTAAGTCCTGGAGACCTAATGTATAGCATGGTGACTGCAGTTAAAACTACTGTACTGGGTTATATACTTGAAACTTGTTAAGAGAGTAGATCTTAAATGTACCAAATACAAAAAAATGGTAATTATGTGAAGTGACGGAGGTATTAATTAATCCTACCGTGGTCATCATTTCACAGTGGATACGTGCATCAAACCATCACGTTGCACACCTACTACTCACACAATATTATATGTTAATTATAGTCATTAAAGTTGGAAAAGGGGAAAAGAATGCATTTGAAAAAATAGGAGAAGCTGTGATTTGATTTTTAATGCTTGGGGGAAATGATTAGCCTTTAAGAAATAGCTTTAAAGTAAAGTTGTTTTTAAAGGAGCCAGACAGTTTGAAAATGGTAAATGCCCTCTTTTATTAAAAAAAGAAGACTTTTGATGTAGATTTGTCAAATATTAAGTCTACACTTAAAGGTTAGTATAATAGTGTTATTTGGTATATTTATCAATTTGGTAAAATATTTGTATTTTGTACGTGTGTGTATCATGCTTTTGTCCAAAAAAGATTTTAGGCACCACATTCCTATGGAATCTTCACTTTTAGGGCACTTGGTTACTTAAGTATATTCAATGAGTGAGACTAGTGAGTTTGTATAGCAATTCTTATCACAACTTAAGATACCGTGAGTCACCTTCGCTTGTTGTTCCTGGGATACTGGGTGAAGATTTGGAAGTCTATATATCACTAATCTTGTCTGTCCATCAGGTAGGCTGTTCCCTTGTTGAATTGCCTAAGGTGGTTTTATGCCAGAAAACCACTGACTTCCTTATTTATGGAGGCCGACCCGATGGCTTTCAAACCTGTGAAAATTTTATTGACTATTATTCTTCAACGTTGCCTACCGGTTTCTCCTTGTTGGTGAGCCTATGAATGTTGGTGAACAAAGTATGAATAGATACTAATAACTAGAAAAAATTGTCATGATAGGTATTCATCATCTTTTTGCTGAGTGGCTTCCAAAAGAAAAATATTTATTACTTTTAAGTCAAGTTGAACCTTGAGAAAACCATACAGCAGATTATACCCTTTATGATCTAACCCTCTTCAGGCCACAGGGCTCAACTAATTGTTGTAATGTGGTCAATTTGGGGTTTTTCTTATCAAAGATTTGCCATGTAAAAATCTATTTTAAAAGCCTGGTTGGGGCTTCCCTGGTGGTGCAGTGGTTGGGAGTCCGCCTGCCGATGCAGGGGACACAGGTTCGTGCTCCGGTCTGGGAAGATCCCACATGCCGCGGAGCGGCTAGGCCCGTGAGCCATGGCCGCTGAGACTGTGCGCCCGGAGCCTGTGCTCCGCAATGGGAGAGGCCACAACAGTGAGACGCCCGTGTACAGCCAAAAAAAAAAAAAAAAAAAAAAGTCTGGTTGATATTATCACCTATTTACCAACGTCTCTATTCATTCCTTCCACTGCATGGAGCCTCCCATGCCAGCAGGAACTGTAAAAGGAAAGTATTTTAAATCAAAACAAATAATCACCATCCTGGTCCCTAGGGAAGGAAGCTCAAAGAAACATAAGTAGCAATTTTTGTATTAACGTGAAAAACTGAACCAAACCACATAGCACAATGGAAATCCCCATGCGTTTAGGATGGATCAGGTACCCTCTTTCCAAATAGCAGTGAGATGGTGGGCCAGACACCTTACTTGTCTTGCCTTGAAGGTTAGACCAGCTGCTTGCCTTATTACTCTGCATCTGTACAATTCTTTTGGTACCTGCTTCTCAGGTGGCCCCTTTTCTCTTGTGTGAATGGTCCTTGCTCAGCTTGGGAGTGTGCACCTCTCATGACCTCACTCTGTTTTCTTCTGACTCTCCTCATTACACCTCTTCACCTATTCTCTGTGTTCTGCTTCCTGGAAGGACAGGGAATTTGACATTCGTTCTGGGCCATGTCCCAACTTCCTTAAGCCACTCTCTTCCTTATTCCGAGGTAAGGGTGAGCCGACTCTGTGTGACTGAATCAGTTCTGCCACTGGGGATGGTTTCCTTCATCAGTTTGAGAAGCAGTGGAATCAGAATTGGAAGCCAGATGTCAACGAGTCCAGCTACTCATCTTCTACCTGAATCAATTCTGTCATATCTCCGTTTCTAAAGGTTTGGTTATCTTGTTGTCAGCCCGGAATACCTTTCTCGTGTTCACCGTCTGACTCACTCCTCCTCACCCCCTGAGATTCAGGTCCGGCACCGCCTCCCCCAGGAAGCCCTCCATCATTTCCCACCCCTACTACCCCCATGCTTTAACTTCCAGCTGGGAGTGGGGACCTTCCTTTGTGTTCCCCTAAGGCCTGGTCTAGGTCCCTGTGATCTCAATTCGCTGCACCGAATTCTTGAATTCTTCCTTTATGCACATATATATGCAGTTCAGATTATTACCAGCCCTTGGCAAAGTACTTAGCCCTTAATTTATCTTTGTCGAGTAATTAATATTTAATCGAACTCAATATTGGTGAGAACACCTCTAGTGACCTGAGCTCTCTTCTTCTCAAGGTTGCTCTTCCCCTCACTGCCACTAAACGGTTCTTTATGCTGAGCTGAAATCTCCCCTCCGCTTGGGGCCCCACAAAACAAATATAATCCCGTCCGCACGTGACAGTTGGAAAGACATTTTAAGACACGGTCAGAGTTCCCTGGAGCCAGGCCAAACATCGTCGTTTCCTTTTCACCATACCTTTTCAGGGTTTAAATCCTCTTCACCTTTTAGTAACTCTAAACGCACGAGTCTATGACCCCCAAGCAATTTTAAGCTGGGGTGGACGGGCATTTGCTGTATTGCTAAGTGGGAGTGAATGACTCTGGTGCTGTTCATTCATCAGCCTTCTAGAATGCTCGTTTTATGGTGAGGATTAAATGAAATAATGCATGTGCAGAGCAAGGAGTGTGTGATCCATAAATGTTCATCATGATTGAATCAGATTCCATGAGAGCTGAGGGCAGACATCATCTTTCAAGTTGGTGAGGAGTTGTAGAGACTTCTCAGGGCCTTTCTCTCCAGCTTTTGAATCAATGGAGCTTTGGATGGACCCATGGTAATTAGAGATACTCCGCTTGGGTGCAGTTGATTCTCTGAAATAACTTCATGTGTGGACTTTCACTTACGAAAGATACAGCATCCAGGAGTCCACGTGTTCTGAAATGACCCATCGTGGTGATGAGTGTAGACCTTTAATGATCTTTTCATTCATCCTCTACTAGTAAGCAAAGGACTCACAGCTCTGCAACGTTGGCTGGAATTACCGATTCAGTTTGTTGGTGCAGAACAAAGACCATTTCTCTATTAAAAGGTAACCACTCTGGCTTCAGTCTCCTTGGCTCTGTGCTATCACCAAGGAGATACCTGTCTCAGTCAGAAACTCTTTTGGATTATCTTTTGCCCCCTAGGGATTTAATTCTGAATTCAAACTTTAAAATATTCCAAGTGGTTCTTATCTCACAACTGCTGTAAGAAGACCTTAGATGGTGATTGAGTTTGAAAACGGGCCTCAGATAAAAGTTGATGCATTGGAGGTGATAACCATGTGAGCTTGTTAGCAACGGGATGAAACAAAGCGAGAATCAATGCAAGGAAGACTCCAGGAAAGGAGAAACATCTCTCTTTAAAAGAGAAACAGGGAAGGCCTGGACTGAAATTGAAGGAGAGGCAAAAGCATGGTGGTTAAGAGAAGATGCATGTGAACAACTTATAGGGAACTGGAGCGGAAACCAAATGGGCAACTGGTTGATATATTTGATAGCAGGAGACAAGAAGGCAAAGTGAATCTTGTTGCTTGATCTTTTAAAGGAAGAGACCCACACCAAGGCCATGGTCGTAAAACAGTGTGTGGCCTAGAAGCACAAAAGGAAAGGACAGAGGGACAGGAAACGGTTTAGGAAGTTGACATGGAAGAGGCAAAGTAAGAGAAATACTGAACGTCGACTGAGTAGCTTGTAGGGAAAATTCATTTGGAAGTTAAAAAAAAATTCTTCCTCAAAAGCAGTCAAAGCTGCCCTCAATTTCCTGCAAGGATTTGTGACATTGCTGTAGGTAAGTGTGTAGTGTGTTTACGGAAATGTTCGAAGCCGAAGAAGTTTGAATCTTGCATAATTCAATTAAAATGTGTATTTTAGTGATAACTGAACCAGAAAAAAAAATACAAAGAAAACAGGAGAAAGGGTGTGGGGGAATTATGGTGAGGTGCCCACTGTGGGTGGATTTGTTAGGAAATAAGTGGGGTGTTGATGTTAACACCCAGTTTCTGGTGGGTCTCTTCTGGGCGGCCGTCTGTCTTTAACCCCATGTGCTCACAGGAGCCAATCACCTATGGAAGGGCAAGCGTGGTGACACCTCATCATACTTTCCAAAGGAAATAGTTTATGTCAGGAGATGCTTTGGTTCTAATGATGACTGGTGAGGAGTGAGTTTTGATGGCTAACTTCAGACAGCCCCATATTGTAATTTCTGGGGATTAGCAATTCATCTTTCTAGTTTTGTAGCTTTCTTGATCTTTTCCGTTTGCCTAGTGTTGGGCTCCTGGATCTCCATTTTTTACCTTGAAAGCTTTTCTGCTTGTTTTTAGCTGCAGAAATGTCACTCTTACAGGGGAAACATTGAGACCTTGGGCTCTGAAGAATCAGATTGGAAAGACTGGGTTTCCTGCCATCTAGATTGTTTTCCTTAAAAAGTAATTGATGACATGGTAAAGCAATGTGGAAAGACCTCTTGGGTTTCGTTTGGCAACTAAAATCTTAGAACATTAACATAGTGGACAATTGTGGGGTCCAGAGGTTTCCCACGGTGGGCAACGTTTATTGTCAAGTTCAATCGCATTGATGTCCTCGCCTCTTCTTATCCAACTTTAAATTGGATTTATAGTGGTACGGGTCTTGTGAAGTGCTGGGAGTATTTGAAAGCTCTTTGAAGATAAGTGAATTCTCATAATTAAAATGAAGAAGTCATCATTTCCAATTACATCTCTTTGAGCTCCGGGGACCATTGCATCCTGGGACTTGTAGTTTATGGAGGTTGCTTCTCTCTCTTTCCTAAGCCAATAGGAGCCCTCTAGCATCTGGGAAAGACTGAGGCAAAGGACAGTTGGCTCCAGTATGTAATGGTCAACCAGCGAACCATGTGGCAGATTTCTGAAAAGTTTCTTTTCATCATTACTTACCTTGCTTTTATACTATGCTTAGTGGGTGGATGGTAAAGGGACCTGAAAATTAAGGCTGTCGCCAAAGAAATTGTTTACATTGGTAAAGGTGACAGCGCAGGAACCTAGTCCACCCTACCCCTCTGCCAATGTGTGGCTTCTCAGAAACAATTATCCCCTCCCTTAGATCCTCCATTGATGGCAATGTGTGAAGAAGCTGCCTCTTAAAGGATAGAACAATGAAAAGAAGGATATTTTAATGGAAAAAATTGAAATGAAAAAAAATGAATGATTTCATCTGTGATTTACCTATGAAGGTAAAGTAAAGGGAAAGCCAGATTGGACAGAATAGAATTTGTACTTAGTAGATAAGATTGTTTTTTCTTTTTTAACATCTTTATTGGAGTACAATTGCTTTACAATGGTGTGTTAGTTTCTGCTTTATAACAAAGTGAATCAGTTATACATATACATATATCCCCATATCTCCTCCCTCTTGCGTCTCCCTCCCTCCCACCTTCCCTATGCCACCTCTCTAAGTGGTCACAAAGCACCGAGCTGATCTCCTTGTGCTTTGCATAAGATATTGCAGGAAAAAGCACTTAATTACTTGAACGCTTCTTCCTACTACTTAGGACGGTATTTACAATTCCTTCGGCTTAAGAATTTGATGTGGTTCTTTTTTGAAATGCAAAAAATGTCCCTTTATGTCTTAATATTTTACTATTTAATGCACAATAAAGGATCTAGTTGAGGATTCTGAGATAGTTATGTGGGGGCCACTGCCCATCAAGGGAGGGGAGGTGTCCTTTCAGCGATGGAGAGGTGAGAAGGCATAGACCCAAATGAAGGAGAACTGGAACGTCCTTCCCGTGTTGTAATGCCCTTTGGTGTTGAGATACTGTGTTTCATTTGATGTGCCTGTCTGTTCACCAAAAATTTTCCACCAAAAAAAGGCACCTGTTTGAGATCCTGTTTGACCTGCATCTTGTCATGGAAACCATAGAGTCTCCAAGGGACTCGAGAGGGCAATCTAGTTTAACTCCTTCACTTTACAGGGAAGCAAGCGACGTGCTGAAGATCCAAATGTTTGTGGCTGAAGCTCAGTTAGCAATGCAGGGCTTCTGCCTCTTAGGCCTGCCTTCTGTCTGCGCTTCCATCCCCGCTGAGCAGCTGTGGCCTTTCCCGATGCCCCTGTGAGTGACTTTTAAGGTATAGGATCTTCCAGGAAACACAGGAATCTGGGAGCAGGGCTCCTGCTTGGACAGCAGTCTCACTGGTTTCCCTGTCCTCTGAGACGCTAGCTCTGCTGCTTGGCAGGCGGAGAAGGTGGCTGAGAATCAGTGGCCGTTCAGAACAGATACCACTTAATATTATGGTTCAGAGTAGTGGGTGAGAGGCAGAGGGGTTGGTAGAGATGCATAGTAAGAAAATGCACACCTCAAAACCCTCTGGAAATACTCACCATCAACTTAAATTTGTTTCCGTTGAGGGCGTACTTCTGAAAACGGATTGTCCCCCAATTAAAAAATTGATATCTGTCATGTATCATATAATGCTTTTCAAGCAAATTCTGCAATTTGCCTGAGTGAAAATGCAGCCTTACATTTTAGTCCATGAGTAGAGCATTAAGATATGATTATGGGTGGACTCTCTGCCCCCGGTCCTATTTCTTTACATTAAAAATTGTTGTAAAACCAATGCCATGAATTTTAAGATCTTGCATAAGGAGTCAAATTGTGAGTGGGAGGGTTTGGTGAAGGATGAGGAATAAGGTAGGATATTCTTGATGGGAAAAATATTTTCACGTAGTCTCTGCTCAAAAACAGAGCATTTTGACAGAGAGCAGGCCTTTGCATGAATACTGAAAACAGCAAGGCCATTTATTTTCACTCTCACTTTTCCCTCTTAAGGATCAATGTCAAAAATAATACCTGACATTTATTGGGCACTCACTAGATCCTAGACATGAGCCTTACATGTAGTATTATCTCATTTAATCCCCAGTGACACTATAAGCCATGAATATTTTTAAATTTTTTTAAAAAAATTATTTATTTATTTATTTATTTTTATTTTTGGCTGCGCTGGGTCTTCGTTGCTGCACGCAGGCTTTCTCTAGTTGCGGCGAGCGGGAGCTACTCTTCGTTGCGGTGTGTGGGCTTCTCATTGCAGTGGCTTCTCTTGTTGAGGAGCACGGGCTCTAGGCACGTGGGCTTCAGTAGTTGTGGCACGTGGACTCAGTAGTTGTGGCTCACGGGCTCTAGAGCGCAGGCTCAGTAGTTGTGGCACACAGGCTTAGCTGCTCTGAAGCATGTGGGATCTTCTCGGACCAGGGCTGGAACCCGTGTCCTCTGCATTGGCAGGCGGATTCTTAACCACTGTGCCACCAGGGAAGTCCCTGAATATTTTTTAATTGAAGTATAGTTGACGTACAATATTACATAAGTTACAGGTGTACAACATAATGATTCACATTTTTAAAGGTTATACTCAATTTATAGTTATTATAAAATATTGGCTATACTCCCTGTGTTGTACAATATAACTTTATAGCTTATTTTATACCCAATATTTTGTACCTTTTACTCCCCTGCCCCTAAATTTCCCCTCCCCCCCCTTCTTTCTTCCCCACTGGTAATCACTAGTCTGTTCTCTATATCTGTGAGTCTGTTTCTTTATTGTTATATTTACTAGTTTGTTTTATATTTTAGATTCCATATATAAGTGATATACAGTATTTGTCTTCCTCTGTCTGACTTATTTCACTGAGTATAATACCCTCCAAGTCCAACCATGTTGTTGCAAATGGCAAAGTTTCATTCTTTTTTATGGCTGAGTAATATTCCATTATATATATAAACCACCTCTCCCTTATCCGTTCGTCTGTTGATGGACACTTGGGTTGCTTCCATGTCTTGGCTATTGTAAAGAATGCTGCTTCTGAACTTTGGGGTGCATGTCTCTTTTTGAATTAATGTTTTCTGGAGTTTTTTGGGGGGGAAGTATACCCAGGACTGGAATGGCTGGGTCATATGACATAAGCCATGTGTAATTAACACTTGTATTTTACCAAGGAGGAAACAGGCTCACAGCCCTTAAAGGAGTGGTCAAGGGCGCTATACCTAGCAGGTGGTGGTGTTTGGGTTTGCACTCAGGCAACCTGACCTCAGAGCCTGTCTCAAAGAAAAATTGTTTTTCTGAGAGAAGTTTCTTAAACCTCCTCAGCGACAGCCACCTAGGGTTGTTCAATGTAACTCTCTACAATGACGAAAATGTTCCGAATCTGACTGTCCAATATGTTAGCCAGGAGCCAGTTCTGGCCTTTGAATACAAGCACTCGAGGTGTGGTTAGTACAACTGAGAAACTGGACTTTAAAAATTTTACCT
Organism: Stenella coeruleoalba; assembly: GCF_951394435.1. Taxonomy (NCBI): domain Eukaryota; kingdom Metazoa; phylum Chordata; class Mammalia; order Artiodactyla; family Delphinidae; genus Stenella; species Stenella coeruleoalba. Next base: position 159,374,964 of record NC_137147.1, read on the forward strand.
GATTTTAGTTAATGTAAACTTCAATATAAATGCCCACATTTGGCTAGTGGCTACTGTATTGAACAGCGCTGCAGAAAGGGAGAATCTCATGTGGGACCTGCATGATTTTTACCTCTGATTGTTTGCCTACATGAGCTTATGAGCTCAAAGACACTAAAGTTGAAGCAAAAAAAAAGAAAAGGGATAAAAGAAAGAAAGAGATAGAAAGAGAGAGAAGGAAAGAGGAAGGAAGGAAGGAGGGAGGGAGGGACGGAGGGAAGGTGACTTACCTTGAGCATCATAGCTTTGGTATGTTGGGGTTACTTATCTGAAGGCCTGATTGTGTTCTGTATTTGGAGTGCTTCAAATTTTCACTCCGAAGTTGTATTTATTGACATTATCTTATAAATATTCCGGCCCACATAGAGTTCACCAAACCCAACTCCACAGCCTAGTTTGGATTTTATTAAAAAGAACCTTGTCCCAGAATATGATCTGGCAAATTGGACTTGAAAAATGCATTTCAAAATTATTTGATATTGCAGCTCAAACTTTAAAAAAGTTGCCCAGAGGGAACTCAAACCTCTCCGAAATGAATGACTCATGTCCCATTCATGAATCTCTAGTTCTATATAAACTTTATTCATTTATTTCTTTCAGAGCCAGAAAAAAACCTCAGAGATCATCTACTTTAACACATGTTATCAATAAGAAAAGAAAAGTCCAGGGAAATCCAGAAACTCGCCCACGGTCGCTTCTCTCTCTGTAGTGGAGGCAAACCAACTCGCAATCCCTAGTCCAGCCTTTGGGGGGAGCAACCTTTGAATACTGATTTTCACAGGCCCACACTTAGGGTTCCGGAATACCTGCTCTGCGATTCTCAGGTGAAGCTTACCTGGAAATCTTCTGGCCGGTGAACTGGCCAAGTAGTTGACATTCTTTCCCCTGCATCTCTGTGCTCCATCGCTCACCCGAGCTGTGATAAGCCACAGATGAAAAAAAAGAGGAATAGTCGCTTCCCGATATAATCCCTAGGATGAAATAACGTTTTCTGCAATCCGTGTACAGAGATTTGGTGATAGCTCTTTGCAGCCGTCCGTGCAGAATCGGAACACAACAGAAACATGCTTTTTGGAGAGATGTGGCTACTTGTAACTAACATTGGCTGTCACTGAGATCCCATGAGGGGAGGAAGGAACATGTTCTGGGAATTTGTTTTTAGGGAGGAAAAAAAATTCCCCTGAAACTCACTTAAATGAGAAGCTATTGTGAGTTTTAAATGGAAAACACCATTGTTATTGAGGTGATTTAGGAGACTAACCATTATAAGTTCTGGGTAATTTACTGCACGAAGAAGAAATATCAAATTAGAGTAACTTAAGGAGATTAAAAAAAAGTAACCAGAGATTATGCAGTTGAAGGATTTGGAATTGTTTTAACAGCATTACCTAATTAGTCTGCAAATTTCTCTGTGAGGAAGAAGGTTTTCAAGTTGGATGTGTACCGAAATGAGGATTACTTGAGATTCTGGATATCTCAGCGCAGAAAGAAAGGATCAGAGAGAATCAGGCAGAAATCTCTGAAGATGGATGGGGCAGGGGTGGGTAGGGCTGGGGTCTGTTGTTAGGGCCAGTGAGGGATGTGAGAACATTTCTTGGGTGTTTAATATTCTGTATGTTTAGTAAGGTTAAACTGGAAGGAATAAGTAGGAACAATTAGAACATAAACGTGGATGTTGAGGTCCCAGGAAGCTTAGAGGTATTTTTCTCCTAAAATTCCAGAGTTCCTTTTTGTGTTTTTTCTCTACCTAAATTCATTCAGGGCACCCGCCTTATACCTCAGACATTCCCTGGAGCACAATGCTCAGGGTTACCTAACAGGCATTTGTTGGGCAACTGATCTGATTAGAAACTGGAATTATAAGACTCTTTTATGTTGTAAGTTACCTGGGAAATACGAATTTTGAGATGAGGAGAGATGTTTCAAGGGGAAAAAGAGAGGAGGAAAGGGAAGAAGGGGGTAAAGCAGGGTGTGGTCCGGGGGGACGATTGAAGGAGTGTGGGGAATATTGTCAGGACATAAGGGCATTCAAAGTTTAAAAAGAGGGATGTCTAGGTGCTTTACACTGATAATAAGTCAACTGCAAATTCTGAGACGGAGCCTGAATTTGTGGCACGTGAAATTTTGGCAGATACGGTCAGAATATCTGACCCGGGGGTTGATGCCCAGAGGGTTGAATGGCTCAGATGGAGGATGCAGTTGGCAGAAGCATTGAGAGGATGAGAGTGAGCAAACTTAAAGGAAGTCTCAAGATGAGGAAGGCTGCTGCTGTGTCCCAGCCACTGCGGCAACATCCTCACGTACTCATCCCTTGATGTAGCAATACTCTGATCTCAGCTGACTGTGACACCACCTCCGCCCTAAGCCTCCACCTCCCAGTTCCTGTCTGCACCTCTGCTTTGGAGCTGGTTTCACAGCTACGACCTGCCTCCTCCACTTTCTTTTTATTTCACCTCCTTCTCTGCTGCCCCTGCATCAAAATCTAACTCAGTTTCCCTCTTCCCTAACATAGTTGTCCTGTTTACCATTCCTCTAGAAGTTGCTGTATTTGTTGGGGTCCTTTTTCTCTAGAGAATGAGTTGTTTTATTTTTTAACTCATCACCCAAATTAAATGGTGTCAATGCATTATATTTTAAAATAAATGCTTGTCTACTACAGGAGAGAAGAGATTGGATGCTGGGATAAGCATCTTGGGTCCCAACCCTGACTCCCACATTTCCTGGTCTCGGCCACTTCGGCTGCAGCCCAGGACACCAATGATGGTGTTGCCTCTTGTGGTCCTTGCAATAATTAAATGAGATGCTCTGTATAAAGCACTCGGCACAGTGCCTGCTGCATTTTTATTATCATCATTACATTAGGTCAGAGCCTTGAGCTCAGAGGACAAGAGAGTGTTCCCTTCCCAGACCTACCCATGGCTAAATACCTTAATACTTTTTTCCTTATTAATGTACTGTATTTTTTTTAAACTTTTTATTTTGTATTGGAGTATAGTTGATTAAGAATGTTGTGTTACAATGTCCATTGCAGTATTATATACAATAGCCAGGACATGAAAGCAACCTAAATATCCATCCGACAGATGACTGGATAAAGAAGATGTGGCACATATATACAATGGAATATTACTCAGCCATAAAAAGGAACGAAATTGAGTTATTTATAGCGAGGTGGATGGACCTAGAATCTGTCATACAGAGTGAAGTAAGTCAGAAAGAGAAAAACAAATACTGTAGCATATATTGAATTGCAAATGGCGCCATGAATGTACACAACTTGAAAATTTCAGTAGGAATTGAAGTATAGGAACTGTAGCATATATACGGAATTTTAAAAGGCGGTACTGATGAACCCAGTGGCAGGGCAGAAATAAAGACGCAGGAATACAGAACAGACTTGAGGGCACAGGGGGGGAAGGGAAAGCTGGGATGAAGTGAAAGAGTGGCATGGATGTATATACTCTACCAAATATAAAATAGATACCTAGTGGGAAGCTGCTGCATAGCACAAGGAGATCAACTCGATGCTTTGTGACCACCTAGAGGGGTGGGATAGGGAGGGTGGGAAGGAGCCTCAAGAGGGAGGGGATATGGGGATATATGTATACATATAGCTGATTCACTTTGTTGTACAGCAGAAAATAACACAGAGTTGTAAAGCATTTATACTCCAATAAAGATGTGAAAAAAAAATGCTGTGTTAGTTTCAGGTGTACAGAAAAGTGATTCAGTTATCCATATACATGGTATCTATTCTTTTTCGAATTCTTTTCCACTTAGGTTGTTACATAATATTGAGCAGGGTTCCCTGTGCTATACAGTAGGTCCTTGTTGGTTATCCATTTTAAATAGAGCAGCGTGTACACAAATATCTTAGCAGAGTAAGATAAATATCTTAATATTTTTGACTCTGACTTTCTTATCTCTAAAATAGAAATTATAACACCCATTTCTTTTCCACTTTACAGTGATGCTGTGAGAATACCTGATTTAATATATCTTAGAACTCTGAATGCAATTGATTTTGGAGTCAAAGGTCCAAAATATTTTAGAGTTTGAAACACTTTTATGTGGAGACGAGGGTCTCTTCTACTATCATCATAGTTGGAAAAAGGGGCAAAACTGGAACCCTTGAAGTAACACTACCTTAGGGATTATCTGGAGAGGAATGAGCCTCAGGCCAAGCCTTCCTTGCCCATGAGTCATCCCGTGCCTGGCTTTGTCTCTCACTCAGGTAACTCGGATATGAATATGACATTTGGGGATAAAGTTAATGGGAGCAGGAAAGAGCATTTTCAGCCCACAAGAGTAACCATTGCTAAAAGATTATATTAATGGACAGTAAGAAAAAGTAACAGGTTAGGGAAGAGCCATGATATTGTTAATTGGAATAATTCAGTTGTCACCAAAGATGAAGAGTAGATAGAATTTCTATGCTTCAATTCCTACTGAAATTTTCAAGTTGTGTGCATTCATGGCGCCATTTGCAATTCAATAGCAATGCAGCTGCCGCTGCTGTTGGAGAACCACTGGAACTGCTGTTCACGGATGCCGTGGGAGATACATGTGCATTGACACGATGGAGAGAAACACTATATGGATTCAGGAGTGTTGATTGGCTTTCTGTCTGGGATTCCGTCCTGTTCTCTACCCCATAGATTGTCTTCTCTACTGCATAGATGAAATGGACTCATTCATTACCATCCCACCCCCAACAGGAGGTACCTTGGGTTCTTTTTGGAAAGAATACAATTTTCTCTCCCCTCCTTGCTGCAAACCTGAAATTTTTGAAAAAGAATCTTCCTTTATGACCACCTTCTTGCTTCTCTTTGGTGTCACTTCAACACAACGGAATCAGTCAGCTGTTTAAGGTATGTAAAGTTGGTAGGAGAAATATCCGCCTGCCGACCTTAAAAGCAGTTTACCGATGGGAAGTTAGGCAGGCAGATAGGCATGGCTGATGCCTACGTTGCTTCACCTGCTCGCTGTGACCTGGTCCTGACATCCAAGTCATTCCTTGCTTATCAGCCCCATCCTACCCTCCCAGTCGGGTTCCAGATGGAAGCAATCACCTGACCCAAGAAGAAGTGGTTGCATCTTCTCCAGGGTTCTTGCTCAACAACTCTTTATCAAATCTCTCCTCTGCAGGCGCTCCCTGTTCTCGGAAAAAATTCCTCCTAAGGTGCTGTTTGCTCTTTTCTAACTGACTTGCTTTTGGTCACTTTACATTCCTTTGGACTGCACCTGCCATTGTGCAATCTCTGTCAAGTCGTCTGTGGTCTCTTGCTGTTTCAGGACCTCCTCATCCTGGCTACTTCTCCTTCATTGCATTTCATCAGTTTGCAGGAAACATGGGCTTGTGGGAATTTGTGATTACCGTGTACTAGAACTGGACTGAAACCTCTGTGAAGGAAGGGACCAGTTTTCCTTAGGGTCTCTGTTGTCTCTCTGTCCCATGTGGGGCCAGCCCAAAGTAAGGGCTCAATTTATAATTTTTGAGTGGAAGAATATTTTTTTACACCATCCTTCCTCAATTCTGTTTACCCTTTTAGATTCTGTTTGTTTTGTTTCCTGCTCTATTCTCAGGGCCCGAATCAGTATCTGGCACATACTAGGTTCTCGAGTGTTTGTTGAATGAATACATGAATAACTTGTCTCTGCCATCAGGTCTTTCTTTCTTCCTTTCTTCCTTCCTTCCTTCCTTTCTTCCTTCCTTCCTTCCTTCCTTCCTTCCTTCCTTCCTTCCTTCCTTCCTTCCTTCCTTTCTTTTTTAACATCTGTATTGGAGTATAGTTGCTTTGCAATGGTGTGTTAGTTTCTGCTGTATAACAAAGTGAATCAGCTATACATATACACACATCCCCATATCTCCTCCCTCTTGGGTCTCCCTCCCTCCCTCCCACCCTCCCTATCCCACCCCTCTAGGTGGACACAAAGCACCGAGCTGATCTCCCTGTGCTATGGTGCTGCTTCCCACTAGGTATCTATTTTACATTTGGTAGTGTATATATGTCCATGCCACTCTCTCACTTTGTCACAGCTTACCCTTCCCCCTCCCCATATCCCCAAGTCCATTCTCTACGTCTGCGTCTTTATTCCTGTACTGCCCCTAGGTTCTTCAGAACCATTTTTTTTTGTTGTTTTTTTCTTAGATTCCACATATATATACATATATGTGTGTTAGTATACGGTATGTGTTTTTCTCTCTCTGACTTACTTCACTCTGTATGACAGTCTCTAGGTCCATCCACCTCACTACAGTTAACTCAGTTTCCTTCCTTTTTATGGCTGAGCAATATTCCATTGTATATATGTGCCACATCTTCTTTATCCATTCATCTGTTGCTGGACACTTAGGTTGTTTCCATCTCCCGGCTATTGTAAATAGAGCTGCAATAAACATTTTGGAACATCACTCTTTTTGAATTATGCTTTTCTCAGGGTTTATGCCCAGTAGTGGGATTGCTGGATCACATGGTGGCTCTATTTTTAGTTTTTTAAGGAACCTCCGTATTGTTCTCCATAGTGGCTGTACCAATTTACATTCCCACCAACAGTGCAAGAGGCTTCCCTTTTCTCCACACCCTCTCCAGCATTTATTGTTTGAAGAATGTTTGATGATGGCCATTCTGACTGGCGTGAGGTGATATCTCATTGTAGTATTGATTTGCATTTCTCTAATGATGAGTGATGTTGAGCACCCTTTCATGTCTTCTTTGGAGAAATGTCTATTTAGGTCTTCTGCCCATTTTTGGATTGGGTTGTTTGTTTTTTTGATATTGAGCTGCATGTGATGCTTGTATATTTTGGAGATTAACCCTTTGTCAGTTGCTTCGTTTGCAAATATTTTCTCCCATTCTGAGGGTTGTCTCTTCATCTTGTTTATGGTTTCCTTTGCTGTGCAAGAGCTTTTAAGTTTCATTAGGTCCCATTTGTTTATTTTTGTTTTTATTTCCATTTCTCTAGGAGGTGGGTCAAAAAGGATCTTGCTGTGATTTATGTCATAGAGTGTTCTGCCTATGTTTTCCTCTAAGAGTTTTATAGTGTCTGGCCTTACATTTAGGTCTTTAATCCATTTTGAGTTTATTTTTGTGTATGGTGTTAGGGAGTGTTCTAATTTCATTCTTTTACATGTAGCTGTCCAGTTTTCCCAGCACCACTTATTAAAGAGGCTGTCTTTTCTCCATTGTATATTCTTGTCTCCTTTATCAAAGATAAGGTGACCATATGTGCCACCAGGTCTTTAGACCTCAGGGGCTGGCCCTGGGGGTCATGTTTACTTTTCTTAGTAGGAATATGAGCATATGTAAGACCCATGTTTATATTTCAGCCTTGTGATCCACTGTTGGATAGGTCACTATGGGAAAGTTGCGGTCTTCCTGCATCGGCACCCCATCCTCCCCCGTACAGGCATGTCCTAAGCTCTGTCCAGGGAGCAGTTAAGATTTCACTTTCTAGTGTACACGGTTGGCATGCCAGGCAATGCTGAAGCCAGGTGGCCACAGATTCCTGAGTGAGGATGGAGTGAGGGCCCGTGGATGATGGATGGCCTGTCAGAGGCTGGCTGACTCTGATTTGCTGTGATGAATTTGCTTTGGTTGTTGGAAAGCAAGTAATCACAGATTTGCCATGGTATCATGGGATCAGCCTTCTCCATCCCTGAAAAGGGGGTTCAGTGTTCCCATGTAAATCCTTTATGCAACTCGCTGTACATCATTTCTGGAGGGGGTGCCAGTGGGGGAACCATCTTCCAGTCATTCCCCAGGAAAACTGCCTTCCCTGCTGCAGTTAAATAAGAGACTTTTCACAGTTTTCTTAAATGCTACTGTGTTAGGCTTTCAGTCTTCACCTGCAGCAGGATGCTGCAGTGCTGGGTGCCGTGATTCTGACCTTTAATTAGTAATGGTACATGTGAATTTTGTAATAGCACCTTGGTACCCTTCAGGGTGAAGGGTGCTCCATAAATGTAAGCCATGATTGTTTCTTGACGGTTAAATGTAAAATTTCCACTAAATGCTCTTAACGTTGTTGCTTTAAAGATATTAATTGGGCCTTTTAACTATACAATGCAATTATAAGTCTAAGTGAAAATAATTGGTCAGTATGGAGGAGGAAAAAATACCTGAAATCAACTGGGAAGCCAAACGTTAAGGAAGTTAAGACTCCACTAGTTAAAAGTTGACTTTAGTTGAAAAAAAGCCTCCTCTGTCTGGGTGGGTAAACATTCTAGTGAGTGAGAGGTGGGAGCAAACCCATAATTAATCCTGAATACAATGGTTGATAAGGGCGAGAAACTTTACCCGTTAGCTTGCACATCCCTACCGGAGCTTCCACGAACAACCTTTTCTCTGGCTTTGCAAATGCTATTTTAACATCATTTCCGTGGAATAAATCCAATGTGTCCACCCCCTGCCCCCAGCCCCCGCCTTGTTGTGGGGAAAGAGGTTTCAGCTTTAGAAAACACTTTATGTTTTTGTTGTCATCAGAGCTTCTCTTGGACTAACAAAGCTCAGAGAAAAAAAATTTTTTTTTGAAAGAAAGGAGGGAAAAAAGGGGGAAAATGTGAGCTGGAGATTGTGGTGAGCTCTACAAATTGGCACACTCTTATCAACAGCATTTCATGGTTTTCTGGAATCCTTTCAAAGGAGACTTTGCTTTGTAAGAGACGGTTTCAGCTTTTTATTATTTAAAGCTATATTTGAGAGTTTCCGAAATTGCTTTTTAGTTTCCCAGACTCTCACAGCATGGATACTGATGTTTACTTCTTGTGAATCAGCTCCTTGCTGATGTGACTTGGTCTGCATGTAAGCTCGCCTCTCTCCTTCCGTTCTCCTTTTTGTTCTTGGTCCTGTTACCTTAGAGGATTATCAGGTATGTCACTCTGGGCTCCTACCAAGGTTCCCTCTTCATTTAAGTAGGAATGGAATGCCGGTCCCTGATGGTCAGGGACACATTTCTGTTCTGTAAGGTGACTGTCAATTCCACCCACCAGAGGCAGGTGACTCTATGTCCTTTCTGATTTCAGGGACACGATGCCAAGCCCTCAGCCCTTTCGCACTGGGATGTAGACTATTATTTTAACACCCACGTGACAAATCCTGTTAAAGGATATAATTAAAGTGAACAATCTTTCTAATTAAAAAAAAGAAAGCCAAGCAATCTCCAGCCCTGGAGATTGTGTACTATGTGCCCTTTTCCCTAAAGCTAGAAAGTCATGACCAAGAATTTTATATTTTAAAACATTTGTTTGGTTTCAAGCCACACCAGGTTGCTCCATGGTCCAAAACGATGGATGAAAGTTGACTTTAACTGAAGTTTTTAAAAGAACTGAGTATGAAGTAGAAAATGGGCTATTTTAGGGTCTTTCTCTGCTGTTAACAAGTTGGGAGGCCTTGGGTAAAGCATTTAATCTTGATAAATTTATTGTCCTTCTTCCTAATCTGTAAAATATTCCTGAAGAGCTAGTGAATACATATATTGTACTGGTTATTGCTCTAGTCTCCCAAACTATAACTATCGAGAGATATATAGAGATAGAGATACATAGATGCAGGGATAATATAGATCTATTTTGGGAGACTGTATAAAAATTTTCAAGATGACGTGCATAAAATTTATAATATAAAATCTATATATAAACTGTATCAAGGTGACATGTTTTTCAGACTTATGCAATAACGTTGCAGCTACAAAAAGAAGAATGAATGAAAGGGTAATGTCTCAGGACTGACTGAAAGGCAGTGACTCAAAGAGAAAACGGAAGGTTGAGCTGAGAATTGAAGGGAAGGAAGAGTTTTGTAAATTACAGCCATGCCTTTCTAGATAGGAGTCTGGTGCATTAGAGGTGATATGTTTAAAAAATGAAAGCATTTGCTAAATATGGCATTAGGATGGATGTGGGTGCCAATGGACAAACTTTTTTTAATTATGAGAGAAATTAGCTACTGTTTTAATTACTTAGAAAGTGATTATATTGAAGCGTTGCCCGGCCCCCCTCTCATCTTGGGTTGTTGTGTCAACAATTTGCTGTGATCAGGAACATATTCACAGAGAATAGTTTCTTTACAAATAGAACTCGGTTTCTGGAAAATTCCTGCTCTTCTCTTGCATGACAAATACCCATTCCCATCCAGTCCATGAGAGTCTTGCCTGAATCTCATGTTCAATGTGGTGGTGAAAAGTGAGTTTTAATATTTGTGTAAAGCTCTGTGGAAGGCCAGGTGTATGATCCACAGTAACTACCATTTGTTTCGGCTGTTGTTTGGATTTCTAAGCAGGGGTGTGTGAGACATCTACTAACTTCAGTGAAGCCCGAGAGGCTAGAAAAACTTGTTAGAGATCATGGAAATAGAGAATGTGTATTTTGAAGCATTGGTCCCGTGACTTTCAAACAAGGATGAAACAACCTGCCCTTTAGACATAGGTGTACTACATACCATGTAGACAAATTATTTCAAACACATGGTAACATACACCTGCACTCCCATGCCATGAATTGCTGCTCATATGTCTTGTGGCTTCTGTGTTTTTTCCTTCTCCACAACTTCCTCCCATGAACTGTCCTACGAATCAGCTTCCAAAATTATCCTTAAAATTCAGACCTACCCACTGCTGCAGCATTGCCTCGGGAGCCTTTATTGTAAAACAATGAGGTTGTAAATTGCAAAAGCATTTCCTTGAAAATTCCAGGAAGACTCCTCCTTTGGGCGAAACAGGAATGTAGGAGCCTGGCATGTAAAACAGAAATTAACCAATTAGCTCATTAAATATTTTGGGACTGAGGCTTGACCCCTTAAGAGGCATCCACCACAATGGAGGTATTTTGGCCATTTGATATTCATGAGAGTGGGAAGGTTTAGGGTGCGTTAAGGACTAAATACAAGGGGTTTGGCTTTTCTAATGTAAACACCATTATCATTTGGAAATCAATTAGCTCCTTGCAAGGAGGGAACCAGAAGACCAGGGCTTCTGAACTACTATTGTGAGCTGGGGCTATTTGCTTTAATTAAGAGGAGACAGAGTGGATTATTGTCTCAAACTAAAGAGTTGGGAAGAGTCAGAAAATTACACTTTACCCTGGTGAGCAACAAAGCTCAGGGCAGTCGCCGGCTCTGCATCAGGAGGGTCTAAAGCAAATTAGCTTTTAATCTGGAAACTTTCTGAGTCAGGACGCCTGCACCAAACAATTGGAAAAAACGCCAAGCAGAGGCCCTTCTAAAGCATTAGGCTCCCCTTGAGACCTTGCCCTGTTTCCATCTCGGGCAGATATGTAAGTGTTTTCTTTTGCCATTTAGTTGTCAAAGCTGTAGAATTTATTGTAAAAACTAGTTTAAGATTGGATCTTCAGTGCTACAATGTTAGTGTGAAATCATTGCACTGAAACCTGAAGGAAAAGTGTAATACATTTCTTGATTGGCTGAAAAAATTCAAGTTTCGTAACCTCCAATGTCATCTGCTTGGGTGTCCACAATCCTTTCTCTCACTGGGACTTTTTGTCAAACCAAGCCACCGAAAAGAGTTGCAGTTACTTTTCTCATTCATTTTTCCATCCATCCATCCATCCATCCATCCATCCTTCCAAAAATAAACATTAAGGGTGAACTATGTGTCACAGTCCTGGGTTCTGAGCGTCCCTAGGAATAAGTGTAATATTTCTTTGGGGAGAGAGAGAAATAAACATTAGCTGCTATGAGCATATAGGAGAAGTACCTTGTTTCTGGGAGTCAGGAAGGAGTCCTGAAGGAGTGACAGAAATGGCCAACCCAGAAGAAGAAAACACAGGCTAAGGCCAAAGGTGAGGGAGTTTTAAGTCCTGGGGAGATGACCCTGGAGAGGTGGGGTGTAGGTGTGTGGGGCATGTGAAAGAAGAGTAGATCAGAAAACTGGAGAGGTAAGCAGGACCCAGGTTCGGGAGGGTTCTCACTGGCGGGCTAACTCCTCGAGGCACGGGGGAACCTTTGAAGCAAGTGAATGCGATGAGATAAACGTACCTATTTTAGGAAGATCATTCTGATAGCAAGGAAGAAATTGGTTGGCAAGAGCAAGATTGGAGATAGACAAATTCCAGGGCTGTTCTGATAATTCATGTAAGGTATGTCTGTGGCCTGGACTAGGGTGTTGACAGTGGGGACAAAGAAAAGAGGACTGATAATAAGGAGAATCAACACAGCTTTGTGGTTACTTAGAAGAGTGGGGCTGAAGAATATGGGGTGACAAAGGAGTTTCCCCAGTTTCTGGCTGGGGCAACTGCCTGATGGGGATACTGTACCTACCATTCCCCACGAAAGAACATTCTGGAAGAGGAGCAGATATGCTTGGTTGGGGTTAGGTACTCAACGAGACGCATTTTTAGTGCCCTGGAGGTAGTGTGCGTGCTTGTGTGTGGTTTAGTCTTGCAAGTGAGTGGAATGAGAGTTACTTCAAAGGCATAAAAGAAACACTTATTATCCTGGGACTTCCCTGGTGGTCCAGTGGTTAAGACTCCGTGCTTGCAGGGCAGCGGGAGTGGGTTCAATCCTTGGTCTGGGAACAGATATCCCACATGCTGCGTGGCATGGACCCCTCCTCCCCCCCCAAAAAAGAAAGAAACTGAATTATTGTCTTAATGTCTCTACAACCTCAGAGAGTTCCTTATTTTTGAGTGCTAGAGATTTTACATGTGTGTGACCATTTGCTATTAATGGAGTGAATAAGAGTAACTCTGAAGGACTTGCTATAATTTAAGAAGCTTTATTAGCTAGATAACATTTACTAAACATGAACATAAATAATTCCATAGTGGCTCCTTTCCTTTAAAAAGAATTAGATAATTAAAAAAACGTTTCCCCCACATATTGACATATTAGATTTTTAATGCCTTCCTTATTGGCATTTTTCCTTTTATTATTTAAAAATTGTATGCGCGTATAATAATAGCTAATATTCGCTGAATACTATTTAAATGTTTTACATGTATTAATTCATTTAATCCTCCCAACTGCCCAGTGAGGTGATTGTATATTATTATTATGATCCTCATTTAACTGAAAAGGATATTGGGGCTCTGAAAGTTTAGGAAGCACGTCCAAGGTCATACGACTGTTGAGTGAAGGAGCTGGGATTCAGACTCAAGCAGTCTGGCTTCAGAATCCACATTCTTTCCAAAGCACTAAATTAGTTTTCACATTATAGCAACATTAATGGAAACTTAGAAAGGAATCAACCCCCGCCATCCTAAGACCCCGCCATATCATACTGTTTTACTTTTCCGTGATTTCTTCCGTGTGCTTGTCTGGGTTCACTGTTTTTACCTTCAACATCTACATATGCACTACATTAGGCTGAAATTCTTCACGAGTATATTTGCAAATATGTTTCTCATGTTTTTAACTCTATCAATAGTTCCGACTCTGCTACAAGCTAATATGTTTCATTTACTATTTATAATTATTTCATTCTCTGATTATATTATAATACCTCCAAAGTAAGAATTAGGTCTCCTAATTTCCTAGTAATTCCCCCAATACTGCTATTCTCCGAGAATGTGGCAATGTCTTGGTAGGAAACAGTCAACCCTGGATTGATGAGAAGTGTAACAAGGTTGAATCTAAGGAGAGGAGCTCCTTAAAACAACTGCACCTTAGTGAACTGGTCAATGCCCTATTTTATTTAATCCTCCTACCAATCCTGCAACCAGGGTTATAGATATTGTCATTATTATTATTTTTGAGTTATAATTAACATACAATACGATATTAGTTTCAGGTACACAGCATAGTGACTAGATATTTTTATACATTATGACATCATCACCTCAATAACACCAGTTACCATCTGTCACCATGGAGAGTTGGTACAGTGTTATTGACTTTGTTCCCTGTGCTGTACGTTACATCCCCGTGACTTATTTATCTTACAGCGGAAAGTTTGTACCTCTCAATCCCCTTCAGCTGTAAATATTATTATCAGCCCCATGTCACAGATGAGGAAACTGGGGCATAGAGAAGTTAAGCAGTTTTCCCAAGGTCACCCAGCTAGTAAAGGGTACAACTGGAATTTAAACACAGGTCACTAGGACTTAAAACCCGGGGTGTGCTTTCCTGTATGTCTGCATGTGCAGAGATGCAAATGACATGGGTTTAGAAGGGTTTGTGGGCACGGTTTTCACCTGAGATCTGAAAGCAATCTTCACCTCCCACAGTTGTGCCCGACTTGTCATTTCCCTATGCAGTGTGGATACAAAACAAAAATCACTTAACACAAAGATTAGAGCGCTATTTGGATGGATTTGTACTGATCTGCTGTTTGCTATTAACTTGTGTAACCTCATCTTGATCCAAATAAACCCTTATGAATCCCAAGCTCTGACCGTGGGCTGCATAGAAAACTGGTCACTTTGCACTAAACTTTATGTATTTCATTTCTAACAAGTAAATCTTCCCTGTTGGCCAGCTCTGGTACCCCATCACGAAATCAAGAGACTTAATCCTTAGCTGAGGTAACTGAGAAACCAATAGGATGAAGTAAGGAGATTTTAGTCCCTCTCACTACCACGCAATTCCTATCCCTGCATATGTCAGCTACAAGCATAACTTTTCCTAATGAATTAAGGTGAATCACTTAATATTTAAATTTATGGTAGTCTTGGAGTATAAAATAATCTCAGAAAGAGAGACTTCACTGTCTGTAAAATATCGATTACTGTAAACTTTTCCTCGAGGGTACAATATTCATTGTTACTTTTCTGAATTCTTGACATAGGTAAAATAACTCCAGTCAATGTCATAGGCAAATTCAAGATCCTTATCCAATTCAGACTTTGATAGACTAACAATACTCCCTGTCAACTATCCCTGGTGAGGGCTTATTTGATTTTTCCCTCAATCCATTGTACATGGACACTTATAGAATAGAAGAATTGCTGCAATGTCAAATTGCTATAAAAGTTTCTAAATGTTTGCTCTCAGTTTTGTACCTTGCTGCTGACTGGTTATAAACAGTTCACAAATGAGCCATACTTTGAGGAGAACTAACCAAACGATTCCCCAAAGTCTCTCTAGTGACGCACACAGGCCCTTGGCTATTGTTTTGCAATTGTCTTACAAAAGAGTTCAAGGGGGCTTCCCTGGTGGCGCAGTGGCTGAGAGTCCGCCTGCCGATGCAGGGGACGCGGGCTCGAGCCCCGGTCCGGGAGGATCCCACGTGCCGCGGAGCGGCTGGGCCCGTGAGCCATGGCTGCTGAGCCTGCGCGTCCGGAGCCTGTGCTCCGCATCAGGAGAGGCCACAGCAGTGAGAGGCCCGCGTACCGCAAAAAAAAAAAAAAAAAAAAGAGTTCAAGGGCCTCGTTATTATACACTTTTTTTTTTTTTTTTTTTCAGATTTGGGTTTTCCCAGACATCTGGGTTCCATGACAGTAAAGAACAGGACATTCACTCCTGAAAGATGCTCTTCATCTAGAATTTGCTTCAGGCTCTCAATTGTTTCCAAGAAACGAGGATAAGGTTTCATTTTCCTTTAAGAAAACACTAGACTAAATATTATTCTAGTCATACCCAAGAGAAGTCAGCCATCCTTGGCAAAGTGAATCACAGCCTTGCTCCAGCATCTCAGAGCTCTCTGGAAAGATTTTCCTATTGCTGTGGCTGCAACATCAAAGATACATTTTTTTAAAGTGTTGGAATTTCTCTTCTTTGTTTTTAGAAATACAGATGCGCGTTCATTTTGTTTTGTTAGTGGGAAGTAGTGCAGAAAGCCATAGAGTCAAAAGCAGGTGCCCCATATGTGTCAGTTGACATAAATATGTTGATATTCTTTAATTTGATAATTATCATTTTTGGGAATTTACCCAAAGAACAGATCTGAAAAGAAAAAAAAAAAAAAACTAAACAATGAAAATATTTATTGAACTGTCACTTGAAAATAATAAGAATAAAGAAGTAGAAGCAACCTGAAGATATAACTCTGGGAAATGATTAAGTCAAGTGGAATTCATATGCATAATAGGACGAGGCATAGCAATTTCAAATCACGATTATAGAAACTATGCAGAACATGCAAACGTTTATATAAATGTTAGGTGAAAAAGTACAGTTCAGCACGATGCCTTAGCCTTGAGTAGGACATATGGGTTGGTCCTTGGTCTGTTTGTTCTGGCCTTTTCCCTGCTCTGCTCTGAGTGGCGTGGCGTGCTGACCCCCGGCGTGTTCCCCTATCAGCCAGTTTCCAGCAGGATTGCATCACTGCGGGCGTGGCAGGAGACTGGCAAGTGGGAGGCAGGGAGAAGCCTGTGCTCCGCAACGGGAGAGGCCACAACAGTGAGAGGCCCGCGTACCGCAAAAAAAAAAAAAAAAAAAAAAAAAAAATCTATATCTATATCTATATCTATATCTATCTATCTATATATATATATATCCCTGTTGCTGTGTGGTTTAAATTCACAGTGACTTGGGGTAATTCCTTTCTTGTCCCCCTCCAATTTCCTCCTATAAAGCAACTCATGGGAGTTCCAAGAATGCAAGATGAGTTGCTTAAATTAAAGATCTGTTTCGAACTTCTGGACATTTAAAATGGTAACCTTTCCATAGCTGCAGGTTAAACTAGCGTTTAGATTTTTTCAGAGATATTAGTGATTCAGTTCGGCTACTGAATGCTTTAATTTCAGTGAGAGCATCGTTAAGGCTCCGTTGACGCAGGACTGACCCTAAATCACAAAAACCATTCAGAGGTGTGGGAAAGACTGCTCAGGGCTGACAAGCCGGCGTTTTCTCAGGCACCATCAATGCTGGGTTTCTTTTGATTAACTACTTGTATATTTCCTCTTAATCCCAACAGCAGCTCGCTCTGCTCATCCCTCCTGCGGTCCCCATTGGAAAATCCATACCCACAACCTTTCCCAGCCTTTCATCTGCCTCTGGAGATTCAGAGAAGCCGATGGGACCTTTGTTTGCTTGGCAACTGTGCTGTCCTTCAGTGTGCGGAAGCGTGGTGGGCGTCGCTGACCGTGGGAGCCGGTGGGAAGGGGAAGCCTTAGGTATTGTGCCTCCCGCCCCAGGTTAGTGGCTGCCCCTCCCTTGGGAGGCTTGGCTTGGGAATCACTGCTGTTTGCAGTACTATGTGTAACCTTGGCATGCAATCAGTAGAGAAAATATTCATTATTGCCTGACTGTCTGCCGAAGACAATTTCAATTATTCTGGCATTTCAATGGATGAAGAAGCCCTTTAGGCTGGCCCAGGAGATTAGATTTAAAGGCTCTGTAAATTAGGAGAGTTACAATCAGTATATTATCTGGTAGGCAGCTGTGGAATACACCACAGCGGGCAAAGAGAGACACATTGCTATATTCCGGTTGTGGTTTTGATATATCAATTTACTAGTTTAACATACATATTTGTGAAAGAATGATTTTGCATTTCTCAAATCACTTTTAACTGCCTGCCCTCGAAGTTTCTGAACCTGTAACTTGAATGGGCTGCTGGCATTGCGGATGTTTTGTTTTAAAGCCCAGTTTCAGCTGGGAAAAAATATTGCTGAGGACAGAGCTTGGGGATTAATCTTTCCTAAAGTTATTCAAATAATATATGGTAGTTAATCAGAAAATTCCATTTGCAGAAATGTGAATAATGTCCCACCTAAAGGCTTTTTCTTTTAATGCCATGTTTCTCATGTCTTTTTTTTCTAGATTCACCCGGTTGTGATAATTATACCTATATTTTTATTATATATTATTTGGCTACACCTGTTTGATGTGATAAGTTTGAAAATAAAAATACTTACCATGTTAACGTATCACAATACTTTATAAACAGTTGCATAAATGAGGTCTATTGGTGAATAAGCTTTTCTTGATGTTTTAGTTCTTTCTAAACATTTTTGGCAACTTAGAACTCTGATATCATTTAAACAATAGATTTTTTTTAACCTTTGTAAAAAAGCCTTTAAAAAGAAATACCTTTTGACACCAATTAATGCTTGTAGCTATGCCTGAAATAAAGTAAACATTTCCTAAGTAGTTTAAGCTATTTCATTCTCAGATTTTAAGAAAAATTGTTTAGTTTTTTGTTAAGATGAAAAATATTTTGGTTTTGAGCTAGATTGTTAAAGTGAAAACAGTTAAAATATTAAAATTTACTCAAGTCCTTTGTAAAACAAGTCAAGAGACATAAATAAATAATATTAAATATAGATACTTTCAAGAAAACTTTGTAAATAGCTCGTGGCTTCATTCACCTCCGAATAACTTCTCCTTTCTACTGCTCAGCTATGAAATTCGCAAGTACATCCCAGCCCAGAGGAAGTTTCTTTGCTTTGGAAATATTTACATTTTATTGGGTAAAGCAGATGGACTGGTTCGGATAGATCCTTATTCTCAGTTTATTTTAAAAGATTTTTAGAATTTTAACTTAAAAAAATTATGTTGGGTGTCTGTTTGAAGGTCAAAGCTTACATTCAAATGACATGTGTCCAAATAGCATCTGACGGGGACCCTTGCTCTCAGGGTTGAATTCAACAGTGCTTCTAATCACACTGTCCTTGTACACCTTGTCAGAAAGGGGTTTATCAATCAATAGCACAGAATTCATTTTTTTTGTTCTTTCTTGTTTACAGAACCGGATTACCCACCAGGGACAGTGTTTGTCTGATACAATACCCAGGAAGTACCCTTCATCACAAACACTGAAGTTTGGCTGTGGCCTTATACAGTACGTTGGGCTGATCTATTTTCTCATGGGAACTGCTGGGCTAGTTCAGACAAGCATCTGCAATTCTTAAACGGACAGTTTCAGGTTGAAGAATTTAAGAGACAACCAAATAGAGTTTTAATGCCCTGTAAGATAATAATGAAAGACATTTATGAAAAAAAATCCCAGTTAGTTTGAAAGCCGGGGCCCACACTCCGTGTTTTGAGAGCAGATGGATGGCTAGCTCGACTACTCCTGGTTTACTTTCTGACTTGGATTTGTCTCACTGGTCCAGTGAGATCGCGAGGGCTTCCTCCAATCTGGTTAATGCTCAGAACCAATGTTTGAGTTTTAGACTAATTATGGGCCGACCACTGACATTTTTTCTATAATGTAAAGACTGGTGCCAGCAGTAACTCAGTGAGATTTAACATAAAAGCAAGATAAAACAATTAAAGAGGAAGAATATTTGATTAAGTGGATCGCTGATTTATACTGGGGTAAATTGAAATTGAAGGGAGAGTGAACTTTTTATGACAATCATATATTACGTTCATTATCAGAGACTCTGGGTTCTTTGTGCTTTTGTGATTTAAAAAGAAATAAACCAGTTGAAGGAGAGTAATCCTGGCTGGCATCATTATGTCTTCTCTTGAGTTATGGTTTCTTTTCACTGCAAAAGTTAAATAAATCATATTCAAGTAAACTCATTGCCATCCACATTTAAATAGACCAAATAAAAGTGTAGCAACAAGGCTGCACGTGGCAAAACACACACAAACACTTTTGCTTTGGTGACAGAGCTTGACATAGACTTCAATCATCATGTATTTGGTATTTGCAAAAATTGTAGCTGTGGCAACATCCCTTTAGGGGTCTTGGGCCTGGTGTCTAGAGGAGCAGAACGCCATGTGATTTGGTATCAGACCTGAGGAAATTGTGAAACAGCTCTGTTGCACATGCCTCTTCTTGTTCTGTGACTGGCTCTGATGCAAGGCTCTCCTTGACTTGGAATGAAATTGTTTCTGAAGCTTGCTTTAGCAGGTGCTTGCAGGGTGCTTCTGACATCCCATCCACAAAATATCTGGCCCTTCCTCTACGTAAACCAGCGTTGCTTTTGCAAAGGCTGTGCTGGTGCTGTATCAGAGAAGGGAGCACTGCGGTCTACCAGCAAACAGAGCAGCATAGGTGAGGGGGAAGAAAGAGCAGAGAAGGGTGATTTGGGAAATTCAGAGAGCTTTGCAAAGAGGGGAAAAAACCCAGATAATCGTTCATTTTGTTTTCCTGTGGGGTATTGCAGAGGGAGGACTGGGGAGAAGCCGGTAGGAGAGGCTGGCCCCTCTGATGTATAGATCGACCACGTGAAGTATCTATTTATATCCCACAATCCACTCTTCCAGCTGATGCACTTATGTGGGGCTCAACAGGACTGCAGAAATCAGCAGGGAAAGCGATGCCTGCATCACGAGAGCTTGCAGCTCACCACATTGTTCATGATGGCCTCGATTCTTTGACGACACATTTGAATCACATTTATTCATTTTCACCAAAATATTTTTAGATTGCTGTTTGAAAATTGTTTGTAGAGAAAAGGCCATTCAAAAACTAAAGACTCTGAGCGAAGTTCTGGTGACGACACTGCCCCTCTCCAGGTGTGTGGTCCTGGGCAAGACTTGCACCCCTGGTCCCTGCCTCCCTTGTGTGTAAAAGTTGGGGATGCACATGGCGATCAAAATTTCTTTCACGCTCTGACAGATTATGACTCTGTTATTCTTCCTTAAAGTGGGGGAAAGAGAGCTCCTACCGACGTCTGCAGCTAGGGTTTACATTTCTGTGTTTCCCGAGAAAGCTAAACGCGCAATTGGTGTAAGTTAGGAAAGAAAGCTCCACTTGCCAAAGGAAGCAGTTGTTGAAAGTCCTGTAACCGGGGCACAAACAGATACACAATGGCCATCTGGGTTTTACGGTCGGTGCCAAAGGAGGGAGCAAGGAAACCGAGTCCAATTTTGTCAGCGTCCTTCTTGTTGCCAAGCGTCCTCACCAAGGAGTTAAGGGACCTTTGGTGTCATCTGTTCGTCCTTTCAGAGGCATGCTTTTGTGAGGCTGCTCTGTGACATTGCTTCCCCTTGGTACCTATGCTGAGGACGTCTGCTTCCAAGACATTCTAAACCAGAACATTGATGGAGAGGTGAGAGACCATGAGAGTGGGACAGCTGAGGGGGCGTCTGATGGGGTAGGGGGCAGTGGGAAAGAAGGCTGGCAAAGGCTGGCTCCACATCACTGATAATTTCATAATTTGCTCACAAAACTGCCTTTCCTGAAATAATTTTGCCTCCATACTGTTGGATAGTGTACATTTTTAAGCTTAGGAGAGCCAGTCTTTAATCACACACCCTCACGTTGCTGACAGTCCTATAAAAAATACCTATAATGTACTTGTTATCAGGTCCCTGCTTAATTGATTTGTTAAATTCGCCCTTGCCATTAGCACGTGTGTGTTGAGCTCCTACTATTTGAGTTGACCTGTGTAGTTCACAGAGGTGGCAGCAGACACAACTTTCCCATACGTCCTGGGAGGAGCCAGGGACCTTGGGGTAGGAACCTCATCTCTCTCAGTAGGCAAGATGGGGTGGTGGGATTTTATGAAGCTACGGTGAGGGTGAAAGAAGGTGATGAATGGAAGGCGACTGCCTAAATCATAAATTGTAATGTAAAACGGTGATAGACACATTTTTCAGACAGACCAGTTCTCAGAACTCTTACTTCCCATGGAGCTACTGGAAGACGTGCTCTCCAGCCAAAGTGAGGACCCTAGAGAGAGGACGACCTGGGAAGCAGGGAAGAGGGACCCCAGAGAGAGGTGAAGGAATGCCCCAGGATGATGGTGATGGAACATGCCAGAATGTCAGTGGGGGAGCAGCTGGGAGAACAGCCACCAGATTGGATCAGGAAGACTGAGGGCCCCAGGAGGAATGTCTCCAAAAAATGAAATTCATATTTGAAATTTGTATTTAAGGACTTGAGAGAAATTCTAGGATTCTCTGGGACAATTCAGGTTTAAGGTAGCCATAAGTTCATAGCAAACTAAGTGACTGAAAAACAATCCAGTCGTTAACTCTAGGAAAAAAGGAAAGCTCGGATAAGAAAGCAAGTGCAAATGGAGTGCCTCCTACGGCTCAGCTTTGAAAAATTTTGCAGAAGAATAAGGTGAACACTAAATTCTGATTTAACCAAAATTATCATGTGACTTCCTTGGAAGGACAAGGGAGGGGAAATAGGGTGGACTTGGGAATATTTAAATGCATATTTTGAGTTCTTGAGATAATTAGCCTTCAACTTACAAAGGCGTTCTGTCTTGAAAGTTTGGGTGCCGGACTGTTGAATCTCTAGCTGCTCCTTAAAAGCTGCGTGCTAGTTTTGAAATGTGGCTCTTGTGGGTAAAGTACTGACTGACTCATACTTTTAACATTACAAAAAGCCATTCCATCTGAGCAGCTGTGAGAGCAGCCTCGGACTTCCTTATAAGAAGGAACACCAGTCTATGAAAAATCAAATTATTGAACGGGCTCATCTATAAATATAGAGGTTTCCTATTCCTTGCTATTGGGCAGGAATTCTCCCCGACAATTTTCAGAGTAAAGCTGTTTTCTATGGCATCGCTTTTAGTACTGTTTGTGGTCAAGACGTAGGATTCAGTGTTAACTAGTTCAATGTGATTAATCCGGAAACTAAGTAATTCATCCGTGTCGAAAATGTGTGATTAGTTTTCTCAAAGTTATATTTAGAAATCCAGAGATTCAAGTGGTTTAGAGGTTTGGATGTAGAACAAGAGCATGTCATAGCAACCTCCACCTCCTCTTTCCCCCAGTACAAAACAAATTGTGAGACCTTTGTTTAAGAAGGATTTTGAAAGTATTTATTTTTTGTTTCCCTTAATGCCACACATGTGCTGATACAGGAGTTCTCCACCTGTGCAGCCCCAGGACCTTCAAGCTTTTCTGGGGTCAGTCCTCCATCATCAAATAGTCACAGTTAAAGAGATGCTCCTCCCTTTTTCAATAGCATGCCTTTCCTTTGGATACCCTGTAATTTCAAGTCTTTCCTTCTGGCTCGTTCTTGTTTAATAACATTAATAGTATCATCAAGACAATAACAAACAGGGCCAGTGAATACTGAGCTCTTGTCCTACTTCAGACAGTGAAGGAAACCTATACAGTAGATGTTCTTATTATCCCTTTTTACAGATGAGGGAAATGAGGCTTAGCTAGGTTATGCAACTTGGAACTAAGTGGAGAAAGCGGGACTCAAATATCTCAAACTTGAGGATACCATTCAGAGATCTCCTAACCATCACAATACTGCCCTTGACCTTTCCAGTCATTCTACTCTGGACTATTAGGGTAAATTCCATGTTTGTCTCACTGTTGGCCCAAATGTATCCTCTCCTAGTCCAAGGATAAGGCCCTTAAGGGCAGGAAGTGTGTCTAATTCACCTTCCTATCTCTGATCTTAGCTTAGCGTCCAGGACAGAACAGGTGCCTAATAAATGTTTGATGAATGAATAAACAAAAGTCCTAGAAAGAAAAAGATGAGGTCAGTTATTCACTGATTCCTTTTAAAATGGACTCTGCTTTCTTCTGTCTTTGAAGGGATGCTTATATTCTGCTCTCCTTGTTTGTCATATAGGTATGGAAAGTGACAAGATCATGATTAAATTGTAGTGACTCTGCTGTGACTCAAGGAACAGTGGTAGCAGAGAAAATCTTGAAAATATTAAAAGCTAACAAACAAACAAATCCTGTTTCCTCTTTGCTGCTTTGTGGACTAGCTCTCACTTGTCTGTATGGACATTCCATGAGCGTAGTTGGGGTGATTGGGGCTCCAAATTCACTTGCATTTGATAATCAGATTCTGCTGTAACTCATTCCCCAATTCTTGAATATTTATCTGCCCTCAAAGCCTTGATTTAGGGACTTAAAAGAGCCATTAACATTTAGAAAGAACAACAAAACCATGTGTTTACCTCTAATCCAGGAAATAGAGGAATCTCTGATCATGTGATTATTTTCAGTTTGAGTTAAAATTATGGTGAGGTCAGTCACGGGAATTCTCTAGGCTACATGGGAAGTTACTTTACTTGGAGCACACGTATTAAAATTCATGACCTTCGATATAAAAAAGAAGGGATTGGTTTGAACTTTTCCCGTTTTAAGAGAAACTTTAACACGTGCTGGAGCTTCTTAGGCAATTTGACAAACTTCTCTCCTCACCTTCATTTACATTTTCTGTTCTGCCTTCTTTGGCTGCCTCTCACTTTGTCATGGCTGTCCTTCTGTCTTTCTTCTCCCAGCCACCCCCCCCCCACACACACACAAAAATCCTGTAGCCTGGGTTCACTCCTCTCTTGGGCTTTATCCAGCCTTCTAATCACAGACAGAGGCAGCCCCCAGATCCAGCACATATTTCCATTTCATAGACAATGAAATCAGATCAGAGAGGTTGAGTGACTTGCCCAAAGTCACAGAGCCAGGCCAACGCCAGACTCAGATTGGACTCAAGTCTATAATCTACTTCCCTAATTACTAAGTCTGCCTCTCTTTCATTTTATTTTACACTTGTTTTCTCTTCTGATTAGTCTAAACTCTTAATATGAAACAATATAGAAGGAAGAATTTTATTTGAATTAAAGTTTTTAGCTGGAATAACTGGATAAGTAAGACTATGGCACAGTGATACCATAGTATACACTAATTTATTTATATATGACTATTTATTATTTATATATGTATACATTATTAATCATTTAATTATTTATACACTTATTTTCCCTGATATTATCTTTGAAATAAATACACTTTAATATTTTAAGCAATAAAAATCAGATATTAACTCTTCATGTATTTGATATTGGTGGCAGACTGCTGTTGTCTTTTTCAAAATAGTTTTTCTTTAATTCCCCAAGTCAGAATGCCCGGTTTTAGCTGTGTATATGGCCATCCACTGTAAAGACTACGTTACCCAGCTTTCTTTGCACATTGGTGTGGCTGTATGTCTGAGTTCTAGCTAATGAGCCCTGAAAGGAAGTGCCAGTGACCCTGCTTCTCCTTCCTCATTTTTTTTTGTTGTTGAATGCAGATGTAAAGGCTGGTGCTTGGCAGCCTTTTTGGACAATTTGGCAACATGCTAAAGATGGGTAGAGTAGCAAGATAAGAAGGAGTTTGGGACACTGTTGATTGTGGAATCACTGTACCAGTCTTGGTCTGCCTACTTCCAGGCTTATTTTTAGGTGAGGGGAAAATAAATTTGTTGTTAAAACCACTACTATTTATGAATTTATTATGTGCAGCTTTACCAAATCTAAGTGATATGGTAGGCTAAATGACTTTAGTATCATTGGCTTAGAAGGTATTGGAGTTCATAAATAAACCTTTCTACATATGGGGAAAGTAAGAACCTGAACTCACCAAAGTAGGTGAGTACCTAGACTTTCTGAACTCCTGAAAATTCCAACCAAATTATGTAATGGCTTTAGTGAATAAGCAGAAGACAAAAATGCTTCAAATAAAATGTGGAAAGTATTCTAATTTTCTTTAATTTTGTTTCCCAAAGAAAGGATCTTTGAGCGGAAACAAAAATTATGTTCTTATCCTTGGGTCCTTTTTGGGACTTTCAAGTCAATCTGAGACTCTAAATATTGAGAGTGAATGAGGGTATCTTCATTCTCTTGTAGTTGATAAATAATATTGTTATAGGAACTTAATAACACACAGCTGATATCTGGGTCTAAATGACAACTGGTTAGAGTGACATTAAAATGTTTATGTTCTAACCAAATCCACATCTCAATTATTTCCAGCTTCACCTTTTGTTTCCTGACATTAGCAGTCTCTTAAAAATTGCTGGAGGAGATGAAAGCCAAGAGATGCTCAAGGATACTTCGTTTCTAAGCCTTAGAAATTCTTCTTACTGACATCAAATCTTAAAAATGATATTATGGCGGGGTGGGATGAATTAGGAGATGGGGATTGACATATATACACTATTGATACCATGTATAAAATACAGAACTAATGAGAACCTACTGTATAGCTCAGGGAACTGTACTCAATGCTCTGTGGTGACCTCAAAGGGAAGGAAATCCAAAAGAGAGTGGATATATGTATACGTATAGCTGATCCGCTTTGCTGTACAGTAGAAACTAACGCAACGTTGTAAAGCAGCTATACTTCAATAAAAATTAATTTAAGAAATCTTAAAAAAAAATGATGTTACATTTTTACTCTAACTTTGGAATTTGGTGCAGGGAAAGTATTTTGGTTGCAGCCATGAAATCACCTTAATTGTGTTGCACTGAGGCAATGAAAGTGGATGTTGTGCACTGGGGTATCAGTATTTCTGTGAGCTTGTGCAAGATGAGGGCCTCTTACAGCCTCTTTATCTATAAGGCAGAGCCTGGGGCAGTACGCGTTCCTGCAAAAATCAAAGGAGCACAAATAATCCTAAGGGTGTAACTGTGGATTCCTGAAAGCACCATGGACCCTGTGCTGCCACTTCACTTCTCAAGTGGCTACAGTGGCGATCACAGCCATCTCTGCTTGTTTTATACATGAACTTCGAAGCAAATTATATCTCGCTAGATTGGTGAGTTAGTCTTCCAAGTCTGTTTTATGAATTATTTAGAAGCCTGTGAACTCTGAGTTGATGGCTGACCATCAATTAAACCCTTCCTCTGAAGGACCTATTTCTAGACTTTTTGTGGAGAGTGCGTGGATGAGAACTCTAAAACCTTGAGGATCTTTAAAAGAATGGAAATGATTTCTGACATTTGCTTGTTACCTTTTACTATTGCGTATATGAGCTTGGGCTTTTTGTAGATCTCATTAGAAAGACATTAACCCTGGTACTGACATCGAAATTCACTTCCTTTCTTGGACTGATTTGAGTGGGTCTCGTTTAATTGACCTTAAGAGTCTAGGTAAAAACCACACTTCCTCTCCTGGCTTACCAAAATGGAAAACAATATGGTATTCCGGAAAAATTTCATGAAACTTGACAGATACCTGCAATGTTCAAATATTGTTTTGGACGGAAGGCAGGAAGAGTGAAGAAAATAAGGCTCTGCATGCTTTGTAGTTTCCTAACGTTTCGAAGCAGGGAGGAAACTCTGGTGAACACACATCTGTCGGCTGCAGTATATTATTTTAGCGCTTGTCATGTTCTACTTTCAGAGGCTGCGCTGTTAGTCATCCCTGAGAAGCAATTCATGTATCAGGAGTGTTCATTACCCAACAACCTGCATAACTGACCTACCACACCCTCAAATTAACCATTTGAGGCTGGTGGAGTAAAGCATTTCATCTGTTGCGATCATGACCGGCAGGGTCCTAGGATGCCCTTGATAACTCCCAGCCCTCATTCTTCCAAGTTATTTCTTGACTATTTACAACCGGCAAACTATTTTTGTTAAAGGGCTATAAAGATGGACATCGATGGCATTCTTCTTTCTGCTGCAAGAGATTTTGCTTTCAGCGTTCCTGGGTTTACTTGATTTTGCAATCAGCTATGTTCAGTGGGGTTGCTGGCTGCAGGCAGTGGTGGTAAGAGGTACCCCGGGAGTACAAAGGCTCCACGGAGGCACCCATCAGTCCTGAACATCTGCGTTGGTGAAATCCCATTGACTCTCTTGGAAGCGTGGCAAGGACTTTTCTTTTTTCCCCTCGTCTCTGCATCAGAGGGCAGCCTTGTAATGTGCTCACGATCCGGCCATAATGGTCAGACGCGTGAATGCAGCTGGGGTGGAGGTGTGAGTTTTGCAGCGGGCGATGCATCAGCTGCTCTTACATGGAGAGCGTCAGGAGGCTGGCAGCTAGGCACCGAGGCGGTTTCTATGTGGTTGCTAGGGATGCCACATTCAATATCCCGATGCTCTGTGCTCAAAACAGGGAAAAATTGACATTCTGACTTCCCATATGAGAGTGGAATACGTGATTCACAGCCCTTCTGCAGCATTAATCAAGCCGTGTTTACATGGAAAGAAGCCAAAACAGCTAGAGCCAAGAGCTGCATTTGGAAAGCCAAGTGGTGATGTCATCTGGGCAGAGCAGCCCCCGGCAAACCACTTAGCTGGTTTAGGTGCCTAGCATTTAGCCGTGGAGCAAATCCCAGTTAAGCGTCGGAGGAGCACCACCACGCTTGGCCCCGTTCTTGGGATTTATGTGGTTGTATTATGGTTTGTTTATCAAATAGTGTAACATCATCACTTGTTATTATCTCCACTGAGAAACCGCCTGATCCACTGGTAAGTTGGCAACGAGAGAGTTCTCAACCCTTGCAGGGAACAAGGGCACAATCCCCAGCCCCCCCAAAACACTCTCAAAATAAAGGAAAGAATGCTATTGGTCTTGGTGAGGTGATGCCCTGTTCCCTATTCCAATCACATTCCTTCTTTTGGGATATGTGTTCACATAGCCACAGGCTTCTCCCAAGATGGAATTATTCTTGCCACCAAAGAATTTCAGAGGAGAACTTTGGGTTGGGATTGATTGGGGTGTCACATTTGCCTGTGCAGCCTCGGCCCTGATTATTATTAGGAACTCACTTTTAGCTGAGCCTCTAGAACCATAAAATTTGTCCTTAGGGTAATGTAAGGCCCTGCTGCGTGTCAAGTGTTGAGCAAAGTCAGGCGTGAAGTCCTCAGCAGTGGAGGCAATGGTCATGGTTCTTTTCTGGATGGAGTTTAGTTAAGTCAACCAGTCAATACGCTATATTTTCTCTGAGAAGCACAGTGGAATTTGGCCATTTTAGTGTAATCCTATTAACGCCTGAATTACAGGCATTGCTTTTTTAGGAGACCCCTGAATGACCTCTTCCGGACGAAAATCAAATACTTCCAAGTTAGAGTTTTGGTCCATTTCTAAAGGATTCATAACATCTTCAAAATGAGAGATGTTGTTAAAAAAGTAAACAGCACCAAACCAAAAAAACCTAAAGGGTCGGGTTAATCTAGAAACCGACAAATAGCCCTTGAATAATTATACTTAATTTTATTTTATTTTGTTAATTTTATTTTATTTTGTATACAAAGACAGGATTTTTTTTTTTTTTTTGGTAAAGTGAGTGAAAGAGGGATTTGAATTCTTATTTGAGCCATAACTCAATCTAAAGGAGAAATTGTAGAGTTATATCCATTGAGGGATATAGAAGTTTAGCAGTTTCCTCATTGGTGCTGTGGGGCCGCACTGGGGTCATCAGTGGAGTAAGGACTTAAATAGTCTGCAGAGGGCTTCCCTGGTGGCGCAGTGGTTGAGCGTCCGCCTGTCGATGCAGGGAACACGAGTTCGTGCCCCGGTCCGGGAAGATCCCACATACCGCGCAGTGGCTGGGCCCGTGAGCCATGGCCGCTGAGCCTGCGCGTCCGGAGCCTGTGTTCCACAACGGGAGAGGCCACAACAGTGAAAGGCTCGCGTACCGCAAAAAAAACAAAACAAACAAACAAAAAACTAGTCTGCAGAGAATAACAGGAGTACAAGGGTCTTTATAAGATAATTCTTGAAGAAAAGTTTTCTTTCAGGGTTAGACAAACGACAAGGCAAGGGCAGCAGGCTTGAAATAACCTGACTTCTTGGAAGCAGAGATTCTCCTTTCTGATAGAAACGGACACAACACTTAATCTTCTCAGGCAGAAAAAATGGAGTTTCGTGCAATTTTGGACACTTTCAGAACAGTTCTTTAAAACTAAAGGGCCTTCCTGCTTTGGCTTTAGACGTCAAGCCATTGTTGCTTTGGGCTTTACTTTGGTCTCCCCAGGCCTGGATTCAATCTTGGCTTTTTCTTAAATGTATTATGAAATTTCATAGCATTACGTGCTTATCCACCCAGCTCCCCAGTTACATAGCATGCGAAGTTAGTCCTACTCTTTTAACAAGAAAAGCAGGCCATTTCCTTACATTTTCAAAATGTGTTTGCCAACTACCTACCCAAGAGGTGTCTGGCATTTTGGTGGGGAAAGAAGTGATTAGTTCAAGGACATTGACAATAAACCTGCTTCATAAATACCATATCTTTTGATAAAAACTCTCCCGACTGCCTTCTTTTGTCAGAGAATATCAATTGCGAACCAGTGAAGATTAAGAAAAGTTGTGACCTGTGGTTGCTAACCACTCAAGCCTCAAACACTTTTTTTTTTTTGTTTCAAGTAGTATATACTTCATTCTCCCCTTATTAAGATTAAAATGAATCTACATTGCCCAAACTGGAGCTTGGTAATTAGCCACATAAGTTAACCAATGAGTTTGACAAAATCATTAACTAGGATGCAAAGAGAAACTTTTGGGCGTCTGTATGTATAAAATTAAAGGGAGTGTTGTTAAGTATTTTTCATTCGGGCCCACGATAGGCATGACCATATAACATTCTTTTGAGGAAAATGTTTTCATTTTTGGAACAACTAGTAATATGAATACAAGCAGGAATCAGAAACACTGAATTCATCTGTATAGCTGTAAATGAAGGAAAAACGGTTCTCTTTCCTAGACATAATTACGGAGTAAGCAGTTTACTTAACTTTGAAATCCTTTTATCGTCTCTAGGGAAATGTTTGAGTGACTGTTAGGAAATCTTTCACATTGTGCCATGTGACTTCTTCAAAGAGTTATATGACTAGTGCATGCTTTCAGTCATACGCCCTTAAGATGCTGGTTTCATATAGTTGGAACAAAGCATTGGTTTTTACGATGGTTCAGGCGTCGGCCAGTGTGGCAATCTATGAGAGATTTACAGATTCAAAATCATACTGACCCGAAGTAGAATTTCCCAAAATATCTCTCACCTCTGCCGGTAATTGCCAGTTCAATCTTTTCCCTTTACCAGAAATCATAGCCCCTCCCACAAGCAGAGGTAAAAGGCATTTGAGGGTAGCAAACAAGGAGTCCCCACACCCAGCCACAAATTACCAGAAAAACTTCACCCAAATTCCTCTCCACACGTATACTTGTTTGAAAGAATGTTTTCTCCCAGGTTCTCACTAGCTGACTTGGGTTCACGTGCAAGTGCCAATGTGGGAAGAGGTGAGAACAGACAGGATTTGGGGTCAACTCTCTTGACCCTGTTGTCCTGTGGAGTGAGGGTGGCAGTATTATTAATTGACCGGAAGCCTCAAATTAACAAACCGGGAACAAAATTATTAGAAGTGCCAAGTCTAGGCATAACAAAGGGTTGTGATAGGAATGGCCAAGGGGAAAGTTACATCTCCTGTCAGGTTTGGGTTTGTTCAGAGATAGCTCATCTCACAGTTATCAGAAATGACTGTTAAAGTGTGAAGTAGTCAGCCTGGTTCTTTCTCTCTGGTGTGGGTGGCAGGAGCAGACTGTGGCTCAGGTCTATAGCGGGCTTGTGTCCCATTCATTCTTATAGACTTTCCCTTTTTGCATCCTTTTGTCTTCAGGGTGGGAGGACCACCCCCATACTGTCTATTACAACACTTGAATCAGCTTGGCTCTGCCATGACATCTCCAGAATATGAAGATTCAGGAACAGGTAGATAAGTGGAGACTGCTTTTTGGAGGGCAGTGACCTTTGCAGACTCTAAATCACACCTTAAGTGCCAAGGAAAGTATGCATAGGAGCCTTCCACTGGAATGCCACTCATTGGGAAATGATAGGTCAGAGGCTCAATTTTTTGGACTTTATTTTTCTCCTGGGTCCCCCACATTTAAACTTAGGATACCAGTTGGATGTCGAGCAGAGCCTCTTTTCTCTATGTGGCATCTAGGAAAGTTTTCAAAGGAAAAGGAAAAGCAATGAATGGGATGGAAAAAGTGAAATGCAAAACTGAAGGATGATAGGACATGTTCATCTTTTCAGCCTTTTCATATAAATTTAAAAATCGTGTCATCAAGGTCACAAAACATCTTGTAGGGGTATTTTATTACTATTATTTAGAATCCATGGACTCATTAAATTGAGGAGAAATGAAGTTGTTACGATACTGAGTCTTCCAATTCTTGTATGTGTTACATTCATTCATTTATTTAGGCCTGTAAAAGTTTTTTTCAATGATAACCTTGCATATATGTGTGTGTATATATGTGATACTCTTGCATATATATCATAATATATATGGTATATAATATATATTAGATTTATTCCTAGGTATTTTATTTTTTTGTGCTGTTATAAATGGTGACTTTAAGCAGTTAATTTCCTAATTGTTTATTTTTGGTGTAAAGACACACAATTGATTTTGTGTATTGACCTTGTATCTTGCTGTTTTGCCAAGTTTGTAATTCTAATAATTTACCTGAAGATTCTTTTCAATTTTTGGCACAACAGATCTTATCTGTAAATAAGGGCAATTTAAATTTTTTCTTTCTAATCAGCATCTCTTTATTTATTTTCCTTGCCATATTGCGTTGGTTAAAATGTCCTGTACATGATGTATTAAGAGTGGTAATAGTGGGCACTTTTATCTTGTGTGCAGTCTCAAAGGGGAAATTTTTAGCTTTCCCTTCTCTCTCTCTCTTTTAGTAGAAATGACTTATCAGATTGAGAAAGTTTCCTTGTGTTCCTATCTTACTAAGAGTTTTTAATTATGATACTGGCATTTATGAAACATTTTCTCCTTTTTTCTTTTTAAATAAATATGGAGAGTTACAATGGTTGACTTTTTTGAGTGTTAAACCAATTTTGCATTCTTGGAATAAACCTACTTTGTTGTGATGTGTTATTTTCTCAAAATAGCTCCATATTTCTTTGCTAATATTCTGTTTGGGATTTTTATATCTTGACCATGGGTTGATTGGCCTTGAATTTGCCTTCTTGCAATGTCTTTGCTGGACTTTGGTATTCCTGTTATGATATGCTCACAGAATGAGTCTGGAAATGTTCCTTCTTCTACTTTTTGCAGAGTTTAAGTAGATTGGCATTATTTCTTCCTTTCAAGTGCTGCTATCTGGGCCTGGTGTCTTAAACTATGGGTTCGGTTCCTGTAATAGGACCATTCACATTTTCTGGGGTCACTTTTGGAAAGGTGTATTTCTCTAGGAATTTATTTTTCCTAGATTTGCAAATTTATTGGAACAAAATTCTTCACAGTATCTTCTTATTATCCTTTCAATGTCTGCAGAATCCGTAGTTTCCCCTGCCACCCTCCGCCCCTTTCAAGTTCATGCTATATTTTCAAGACATCTCTTTCTTTCTTGATCACTTTGCCAGATTTTTTTTTTTTTTTTGCGGTACGCGGGCCTGTCACTGTTGTGGCCTCTCCCGTTGCGGAGCACAGGCTCCGGACGCGCAGGCCCAGCGGCCATGGCTCACGGGCCCAGCCACTCCGCGGCACGTGGGATCCTCCCGGACCGGGGCACGAACCCGCGTCCCCTGCATTGGCAGGCGGACTCCCAACCACTGCGCCACCAGGGAAGCCCCACTTTGCCAGATTTTATCAAACTTATTAGTCTTTTCAAAGAGCTAAGCTTTGGCTTTGCTGATTTTTTCTATCACATGCTTGTTTCCACTTTGTTATTCTCTTCTGTTAAATTTAGTTTTATTTTATGCTCTTTAAATTTTATTTGCTTTTCTTCTTCTAACCTCTTGAGATAGGTGTTTAGTCATTGATTTTTTAGCCTTTTTTTCTTTTCTAATATAATTATTTAAATTTATAAATTTTTCTGTATAAACACAAGCCTTGGTTTCATCATGATATATAGTATTTTCTAATTTCTACTGTGATTTCTTTTTTAACTATAAATTATTTAGAAATGTATTTCTGAATTTCCAATTAATATACATTTACAATTAATGTGCAAGGATTTTATTTTTTTTTGGTTATTTCATTTCTAGCCTAATTATATTATGGTAAGAAAATATACTCTGTATAATTTCAATCTACAGCAAGTCCCCTACGTACGAACGAGTTCCGTTCCGAGAGCACGTTCGTAAGTCCAATTTGTTTGTAAGTCCAACAAAGTTAGCCTAGGTACCCAGCTTACACAATCAGCTATATAGTACTGTACTGTAATAGGTTAATAATACTTTTCACACAAATAATGCATAAAAAACAAACACAAAAGATAAAGAAAACATTTTTAATATTATAGTACAGTACCTGGAAAAGTACAGTGTACAGTACAACAGCTGGCATACAGGGGCTGGGATCTAGTGAACAGGCATGAAGAGTTACTGACTGGAGGAGGGAAAGGAGGTGGGAGATGGTAGAGCTGAAAGATCGTCAGCAACAGGAGTCAGAGGGCAAGTTGCAATTTCACTCACGCCTGACGCTGATGGCACAGGTTCTTGAATCCTTGCTGGATTGCTTTATAGTTTGGCATACAGTCTGTTTTCATAAAAGTTCTATATGTGCTGGAAAAGATGATATATTTTGTGCTTATCAGATGAAGTATCTTCTGTAGGTCCATTGGATCAAGTTTGCAAATTATGTTAGTCTATCTTCTATATTTTTATTGATTTATTTTTCTGCTTATTCTTCCAGTTACTGAGAAAGATTTGTTCAAATCTCTTAAAATGATTGGGAATTGTTTATCATTACAGTTCTGTCAGTTTTTGTTTTATTCTGAAACAATATTTGGAAATTCATTGCTGAGTACAGTAACACTACCACCACCACCATCTCGACCAATAACAATACCGCAGCAGCAATATACCAGGACTCAAGCAAGCTGTGTGCTCTTGATCATCATAAAGTCTTCTTTAATTAAATAAAAACTATTTGGACTAAAATTTGTATTTTTTTAACTATCATACCATATCGTATCATAACATCAGTTTGACAGGTGCAAAAATGTTCTTCATTGGTGTAGAAAGAATAATCTCAAGACTGTTAAATACATTCTCTAGTGTCTAATTGACAGCCTGCTTATGTTATACATATGAGTTCCAACCAACAGTCAATTGATAAATATGTATTGATTATTTACAATGTGCTCAGCACTCATCTGGGTACTGGGGAATATGAAGGCTGAAGACCCATTTCTCAAGCAGTTATTATTTTTGATGAAGAAAGAAACCCATCTTTCCCTGGCATTGTCTTAACATTTCTACTTCTTATCTGAAACTTTTTTCTATAAATAATTGTCTTAGAACAAAGTGGGATGATAGTAGATGCCACAAAAGTATTTTCTTTTCTTCTCCTCAAATATATAAAAGCTTTTCAGGGCTTCCCTGGTGGCGCAGTGGTTGAGAGTCCACCTGCCGATGCAGGGGACACGGGTTCGTGCCCTGGTCTTGGAAGATCCCACATGCCGCGGAGCGGCTAGGCCCGTGAGCCATGGCCGCTGAGCCTGCGCGTCCGGAGCCTGTGCTCCGCAATGGGAGAGGCCACAACAGTGAGAGGTCCGCGTTCCGCAAAAAAAAAAAAAAAAAAAAAAAAAGCTGTTCATTCTTGTTCAAAGTCCATGTTCAATACTCTTCAAAGCTTTGTGATCACCTTGACCCTTAGCTGCCTCTTTCTCTCTTAAAAATCCTCAACAAAATATTAGCAAACCAAATTCAGCAGTACATAAAAAGGATCATACATCATGATCAAATGGAATTTATCCCAGAGATGCAAGAATGGTTCAGTATCTGCAAATAAGTCAATGTGATATGCCACATTAACAAAACAAAGGATAAAAATCATATGATCATCTCAATAGATGCAGAAGAAGCATTTGACAAAATTCAACATCCGTTCATGATAGAACTCTCAGAAAGTTGGTATAGAGGGAACATATCTCAACATAATAAAGGCCATTTATGGCAAATCCGCAGCTAACACCGTATTCAATGGTGAAAAGCTGAAAGCTTTTCCTCTAAGATCAGGAATAAGACAAGGATGCCCACTCTCATTTCTATTTAACATAGTATTGGAAGTTCTAGCTACAGGAATCAGACAAGGAAAAGAAATAAAAGGCATCCAATTTGGAGACGAAGAATTAAAACTGTCACTATTTGCAGATGACACGGTATTATATAAAGAAAACCCTGAAGTTTCTCCCCAAAACTATTAAAACTAACAGATGAATGCAGCAAAGTTGTAGGATACAAGATTAATATACATAAATTTGTTGCTTTTCTGTACACTAATAATAAACTATCAGAAAAAGAAAGCAAGAAAACAATGAAAGAATAAAGTACCTAGAAGTAAATTTAACCAAGGAGGTGAGAGACCTATACTTTGAATTTCTACAGCATTTTGGTTAACTAGTATACTAGCATACTAGTACATGCTAGTACTTGGCATATACTACCTTTGGCTCAAATAATAACTCATCACTTCTTGGGTGTCTGTCTTAAATTTTAGATCAAGTCTCCATATGGGCTGTAATTACATCTTGCACATCATTGTATCCTCAATGACATAGCATTTTGCTTTCAGTGAATTCAATAAATATTTATTTATTGAGTAATTGTCTAGGCTATAGTCTTATAAAGATCAACCATTGAATTGATTCCTAGTAGTACATTCATAAGTACTAAGGCTTTCATATTTTCACCTTAACAGGTTGTTCAATTTACATTCATTTAGTTGGCGTATATTATGAAGGCTGTTTATGTATAAATTCGCAAGTAGAAGTTTGTAAGCAATATCTTCTCTAAATCATTCTTCTGTTTTTATACACCATGAATGCACAGTGATCATTCTGGATTAAATTAAGGCCTTTATTATTTTTTATTTTATTTTATTTTATTTAAATTGGAGTATAATTGCTTTACAATGTTGTGTTAGTTTCTGCTGTACAATGAAGTGAATCAACTATATGTATATCTATATCCCTTCCGTTTTGGACCTCCCTCCCATCCCCCCATCCCACCGATCTAGGTCGTCACAGAGCACCAAGCTACGCTCCCTGTGTTATGCAGCAGGTTCACACTAGCTATTTATTTTACACATGGTATGGTAGTGTATTTATGGCAAACCTAATCTCCCAATTCGTCCCACCCTCCCCTTCCCCCCTCTGCCCACATGTCCATTCTCTACATCTGTGTCTCTATTCCTGCCCTGCAAATATGTTCATCTGTACCATTTTTCTACATTCCACAAATATGTGTTAATACACGATACTTGTCTTTCTCTTTCTGTCTTGCTTCACTCCGTATGACAGTCTCTAGGTCCATCCACATCTTTACAAATGAGCCAATTTTGTTCCTTTTTATGGCTGAGTAATATTCCATTGTCTCTATATACCACATCTTCTCTATCCATTCATCTGTTGATGGACATTTAGGTGGCTTCCATGTCCAGGCTATTGTAAATAGTGCTGCAGTGAACATTGAGATCCATGTGTCCTTTTGAATTATGGTATTTTCAGGGTATATGCCCAGTAGTGGGATTGCTGGGTCGTATGGTAGTTCTATTTTTAGTTTTTTAAGGAACCTCCATACTGTTCTCCATAGTGGCTGTATCAATTTACATTCCCACCAACAGTGCAAGAGGCTTCCCTTTTCTCCATACCCTCTCCAGCATTTATTGTTTGTAGGTTTTTTGACGATGGCCATTCTGACTGAGTGTGTGAGATGTGAGGTGATCCCTCGTTGTAGTTTTGATTTGCATTTCTCTAATGATCAGTGATGTTGAGCAGCTTTTCATGTGCCTCTTGGCCATCTGTGTGTCTTCCGTCATTAAAATCAGTCTAAAGTTGATTAAATTAGAGTTTCTAATAATCCATATAAATTGTCTTTACTGACCATAGTGCTCATGTTTGAGGTTCCCATTGGGTGTGAGGGTTTTGTGCAGATGAAACTGAAAAGGCCCGTGTAGTTCCCTGCTGTTGTTTGCACCCTGTGCCCATGTGAGGATGTGCCCTTGGTTTGTGGTTATGACCAGAGAGTGTAGAGAGATTGTGGTGTTTATCTTATGCACGACATGATGCACGAGCTCTAAATAGCCACTTCACCTTCAATTGCTGCTTCTGAGCCTGGCCACCCACTTGCTTCTACTATTTCCCAGCATTTTATGGCTCAGCCACATGGTTTGCAGCAGTGTCTTTGGACCCTCTTTGGAGATATATTTATTCTGAATAACATCTAGTGAGTGCCTATGATGTGCCAGGTAATTCTGTAAAATAGCTTTCATTACTTGCCCATCCTGTAGATAAGAAAACAGTCTCAGAGAGCCTCTGAGGTTCATCCAAAGTAGCTAAGCTAGAAGACGGAGAAGCCAGGTTTCATGCTTAAGCTCTTGGACTCCCAGGTTCTTCGTTCCTCACAGTGGGCAACACTGATTGTCACTATCTGTGGCATTTCCATCTCAGTTTTATATGAATAAAACAGTAAAAACCTCACATAATTTATCTTTGTACATACAATTTTTTTGATAGCATCTAATCAGTGACCTAGTCCAAAATTCTATTTCTATACTGCTTCTCCTGTCCAGCCCTTCCCAGCTCCATGGCTAGAGCTTTATTTCAGATGCTCACCATTTATTACCTGGAACACCACACTCAAAGACACCCTCCACCCAGCGCAAGAGGGGTCATTTACTAATAACTATTGGATCGATTTTGTGCCCCAACTAAAATCGTTTTATGGTTCTCCATTGACTACTGGAAGAA
Organism: Stenella coeruleoalba; assembly: GCF_951394435.1. Lineage (NCBI taxonomy): Eukaryota > Metazoa > Chordata > Mammalia > Artiodactyla > Delphinidae > Stenella > Stenella coeruleoalba. The sequence continues at coordinate 159,413,204 of NC_137147.1, forward strand.
GTCCAGATTTCTGAGTAGAGCACACCAAGCAGCCCCTTCCCAAAGCTGTCTAGTCTTATGTTTGCCATGGCCTCTTTCATACCAAACTACCACCAAGACCAGCTATTCAGTTTCGTATCTCTGCGTCTTCACCTACTCTTCCAGTCTGCTTGGTGATCCCTACTCAACACTCACGATCCGTTTCAAGCGTCACCATTTTGAAATAGTTTTCTAATACCCTTACGAGAATTTACTGCTCCCTCTTCTATGCGTCTACTTTAACATGTTTCGAATTCCAGTAAAGCCCCCATGATATTTAAGGATCCTTTATTTGTTTACCCTTAGTGTCTCTCTTTGTTTCTTGGGCTTTAAGCTCCTCGAAAGCACAAACGATGTCATAATGCCTTTGCATGGGTGCCCAGCAAAGTACCTGCCCATTAGCTCTTAATAAGTGTATGATCTGGTTGGGCAATTATGATGAATTTAACACAAGGGTCATGTCATAGCAAAGTAGCTGCTTTACTTTAATGTTGATCTTTTCTACTGAATAACAACAGGATACAAAGCTGTCAGCATTAGTTCTGAGAGATGTCAGAGTGTGGACAGGGAAGGCAAGGGGTGTGTATGTCAAAGAAAGAAAGAGCCAGAGAAGGATGCTAAGCAAAATCATCTTACAATGGATTCTGGAAGGTTTTAGAATATTGAGATGGTCCAGGGATTTTTTTTTCTTTCTAGGTAGGTGTTAAAAAAGTAAGAACGAAAGTAAATCTTCTCACAATACTTCCAATCCCCTCTTTTTCTGATCTCATCAATATTTTAGTTAATTTACAAATTATTTACTTTGTAGGACATCCAGTAACCTTTCCACTGCTTTCTAGACTTTCATCTGCTGCACTTGGCTTTCATGAAATATTCTACAAATTCACGACAATTAACTTAATTAATTGTATTTTATGACTTTGGGTCAGAATGCCAGAATTTCAGTGCCAGTTTCATTGTGCTCATTGAAACCTCAAGAGTATCTTTCAGATATTGGCTTTCAGACCTTTCTTTTTGAATACGTTGCTATTTACTTACTATGTGCCAAAGCCACCATGTCAATGTAATTGAAAACAAGCAAGAAAGAGACTGGAAGGCTCAGATGAATGGAAATGTGATACAGACCCTTCCACCCACAACCCATTGGCTGGAATCCAGGCGAGGCTGATGGGGATGAGAAGTAATTACCATCTGACGGCTGGACAATGGTCTGTGTGAAACGAGCTGGTTATCTCAAGTCTAGTTCCTCACGGACAGGTGTTCATATTGCAGTTTCCACCTTCAGTGACAGCAGTCCTGGGACCGAATGAGTCAGAGAGACCAAAACCACCTTCTCTCTTATTTGAGATTGGATGCCCATTTGTGATACAAGGAAACTTCTGCCTCCTGACTTCAACTTTTCAATAGATAAGCAGAGAATGAGACTGTGAATGTCTAATCAAGCTCTCTCTCTCTTTCTTCCCATGGGTGTAAAAGTTATTTGTAAAACAAGGACAAACGTTAGGCATTTCCCATTTGTCTATTTAATTAAAATGGATGCTATAGTACCAAAGGAAAAATGCAAAGGGGAAAAATGAGAACGGTATGAGTTTTTTTAGCACTATAATAAAACGCCCTGAACACTTAAAATTCCAGTCTTGCCTTATAAACCGCTGAAGAATAATAATAAAGAGAACTCACTCCCCACGTGTTATTAAAGTCATAGGAAACAACGAAATTCAGTATCAATATTATTATCCATTCTGCCAAAGCTGAAGATTATTTCCCCTATTCATTCGAGCAAAAGATTTTCCAAACTTTATAAATATTGTTATGTCTCTCAAATGCATTACCTCACAGGTCTCTTCTGAAAGGTATCCAAATTCTACATTAAGGCACTTGTGGGAAAAGTAGAAAAAATAAATGGTTTACTTTAAATGGGATTTGGAAAGGGTATGATTACGGTCTGAAATGTATCGCACTGACATAGTAAAACTGAGCTTCCTAATGGATTCTGAAATTTTGAGTAAGTAAATCTTAAATCCATTTATTGAACTCCTCTCTGTATGTCTAAAAGTTACAATGAATACATATATTTATTTTCCCTGGTGGGCTTTCTGCAGTGAAGGGCGTCATACATTAGTTGCACGGACTGCACTTGAAGGATGTTGAGGGCGCATAGCTGAAAGCGGCACCTGAGTGCAAGGAGAGAGGCAAAATGTTTTCTGAATGAACAATTAAGGATGTGAATAGAGAGAGATTAGCTTCGCCACATAAAGAAGAATTGCTAAACTACGCAGAGCAAAATGTCCTTCAATAGACTTACAGATGCATCCCGTCTCTACCCACCATGTTTTTATGTCATCAGGTAACCGGAGCTGAACTGTGTCCAGGAACACATTAGATCTTGCACTTTGGTGGTGCCAGGCAGACAAATAGACAGAAGGACACACAATGGCAAAATTCAAACATGAATAGAGAGCTGGATTTTCATTGTTTGCTCACAATACCTCTTGGGTGGAAGGAAGGAAATAGGCTGTATTGCCTAATAACTCGAAATGCCCCCAGAGAAAGAAAAACAGACAGATTCCCATTTTGGTGGTGCATGAGCTCGTGTGGCCAACCGTTCCTGGTGATAAGTGTGTGAAAGGCTATTTTGCAGGTCCTGCTCCAATTGTAAAGCCATAAACCAACCATGTAGTCAATGAGTCTGTCTAGCTGGGAGGGATGCAAGGTATGATTTACAATCTCTGCCAGGGAGACATCTAAATGGGAAAGTTTGCTGAAATGCTGCGTATGAAAGAGACCCAAGGGCGGAAGAATGGTGACAAGCTATTGTTTCTCTGCTTGATTCGTTAAATAGAAAAAAAAATATTTTTGAGCTTGTAAAAGTTATGTTTGGGGTCTTGGCACCAATTCTAATAGGGATAAATTTACATTTTGGCATTTGGTCAATAAGAGCCAGAAAACCAGAGCTTTAAGATAAAGCAGAGTAGAAGTCGTGTAACTTAAAAGCACACAGACATGAAGATAAAGGCTAACTGACCCTAAGCAAGTCAAATACTGCCTTAGAAGGCGTCTGCTCCTGGGACTTGATGACAGACCAGAACAAGACCATGTGTGAAGACCTTTCAGTAGTCCTTGGAAATTTGTTATTTTCCATTGTTCTGTGATCGCCAGTTATAGTCTTATCGACATAGCAAAGGTCAATGGTGTTCAAGGAATAACACCAATCTTAATTTTTATAGGTTTCACTTTTAATTTTCTCACTCTCCTCCCCCCACAATGGTTTTGCATGACACACAGAGGGGCTCATTTGGTTTCAGTATTTCAACTTGGGACAAGCTAATAGGGGAAGTGTAAACAAGAGCCTGATATTTCTTTGACCTGTAATGAAATTAACTATCTGAAAATAGGCATTGTATGCTAATATTGCCTTTATGTTCATTGACGCACAGAGTTTTGGAGTGATCTGCTGAATAACGCGCTGGGCGATAATTATATCCACACATTAAGATATGCAGTATATGCAAACATAAAACATGGACAGAACTTCCCTTGAGTCCTTGCTCAATTGAAAAATGTTAACCTCCTGAGAGGTAGGAAGAAAATACAAGAAATTATCCTTATATATCTACCCTGAAGTAGCCATTTCTGGAAATGAATCATAAATTCTTTTCTTATAACCCGCAGAGGCTTTATTGGGTGAACAGATCTTTCTCTCATCACAAAATCAGAAATAAGAAGAAAACCTTGCATATTATTTTGTAATAAGTTGTTCTAAAAATCACTGATGTGATCTGCAGACTTTGTATCTTAACTAAACCTTAAGCAACTGAATGTTTTAAATGTTTAAGGGCTCCATGGGGACAATTTATATCAATGTTTTGAACTATGTATGTACATAAATTTCTAATGTAAAGATAACAGATGACAGATAAGCAGTGAGGACCTGTGTTATGTGTGTGCGTGTATACACCTAGGATATTGATTTACGGACACTAAATGAACATTAATTTGTTGGTGGACCCCAGAAAAGTCAATTGGCTCTACCATTTCACCTACTAAAAGTAATCTATTTGATTTGCTCACTTTTTACCATCATTTCCATCCGCATAAAAGAATTCTTTTTTTTTTTCACTGCTTTGAGGTTGATACTTTGAACGGGAAAAATGAGTGAGTCAGGGCCCCGATTACTCTTAGACAAAAGTCAAATTGAGCTCTTCTGAGGAAAGACATCGTATTATTTTCAAAATGAGTAAGACTCTCGAATCTCTCATTTAAATTAGCTTTCTTTTATATATGCCCTCAAAAATATCTTACTTTTCACACACACACCACATGTTTCCAGCTTGCATTTGATTTCTTCTTTATGAACATTGATTAAAAATTGTAAGCTGGCCTAGAATGAGAGAAACTAAGAAGTTGGGCATCCTAAAATGTAATCATGAACTTCACTCCCTCCTTGAAAATCTTTGGTGTTCTCCTCTCCGAAGCAACCCTAAAACTTTTGCATAGTTGAGGTGGATGCATCGCTTTGACCATATTTTATGCCTTTTGGAGGAACGATCCAATTGATTAAAAAGAAATAGAATAGGTCAAAAAATTTATACGCTCTCTGAGAAAACCCCTGAAATGTGCTTGGTGACATTTCAAACTCTTGCAAACTTAGACTGGAAAATTTTCTAATAGCATATGTCTCGCAGAAATGGTAGCCATATCAATATTAACAAATACGTGGCCATATCAATATTGCTCGATATAGTTCTTCCGCGAAATTATAACACCTTTTTGATGTAATCAGGAAAGGAAGCAGAGAAGTGTCTACAGAAAAACACTGACCTTTTTATAACCTCAGAAAAATAGTGGTCTATTTCTAGCTGGAAACAAAAGTTACAATGGTATGGTTTCCATACGCCTTGCAAAATATCCTTTAATTTTTTAGGTTTTACCGGTCAACCGATTGTCTCTCCCTGACCCACTTCTTGGCCTTCATCCACTTTCCAGCTGACACTCACTGCTCTAGACTAGGAATAGGAAGCGGGCTTCACGCACCTGAATTTGCATTATGGGGGGTGAAGAATCCCTGGGGTTCTGGGTGGGTGGGGGAAGGAGCAGAGAGCAGTGTGGGTCCTAAGGGCAGACAGGGAAGGGATGGGGCATGGCTGTCAAGGGTGTGAAGGACAATTTTCCATGGTCATTTCAGGTACATAGAACAGCATGTGGCTGGAAACGGTCCTGTGAAAACTGTGGCTTCAAGGGATGTCCGAATCGTTCCCAGATGTAGACAGTTATCAGATGCGTTGCCAAAGGGAAGCACGGACCACCTCTGGAGCAAGTGTGCTGTGCTCCCTCCCAGGCACGACAAACAGCACGTAGGCTTCTTTCTTATAAGTCTGCTTTAATTGCTGTTGCTATCCGTTCTTAACTATGCATTTAGGTTGAACAATGTCTCAAGGGATTCACCTGTGCGTACCTTCCTGCGTGCATCCTCCTGTCTCTTTTGTGTTTCCCTTTGCCCTCCCTACTCCCCCTTAGAGGAAACCCACGTAGGATAAGAATCTAGCCTAGAGTTCATAAGCTCTTTTTCTATTGGTGCCAATCTTGAAAAACGAGAATCAGAAACTGTTAGATGAGAACCCAATGCCTTAGTGAGGAGAGGTGAGGGAGAGGGGGCGGAGTGGAGCCAGATGAAACAGACACCGCTCAGATGTCCCCCATCTTTCCATATTCAGGAGGGAGGCTGTGGTGCAGAGTTGAAAAGGGGTGGTATTGTGATTAAGGAAAAAAAACACACACACACAACAGACAATCCCTCCTCTATGAAAGCAGCTTTGTTCTTAGGTGTAATTTAAAAAGCAATCAAACAAATGAATTTACAATGGAATTTTCCCACCTTTAAAGCTGTTTGCACCGATACAAGGAATGTAATTTGGCCAGTCGGTTAGAGTGAGTGGCACAGAACTCCAATTAGAGGTTGTAATAGTGTTAAATAAAAATATAATGGAGGCCAGAAAAATAATAGGAAATGTGATCACTCACTTCACCAGAAGGTTACATAATAAATAAGCTAAAGAGGAAATGATTAAGGGCAATATCACTAAAGGATGTCCCTTGGATGCTGTGTCATATAAAAAGCACAGTCATCCTATAAAAGTTATAAAGTTTATGACTATAATGATTTATTACAAAGCAGCATGTAGATCTGCCCACATCTATACTTCATGCTGTCCACCACAAACTTGTTTATAAGCCAAGAGTCCCCGGTTTGTCTCTTATGGCCCCCTTTAGTATTATTATTATTTTGTCATCATTGTTGTTTTTTGGCCATGCCACGCGCCTTGTGTTATCTTAGTTCCCCTCCCTGGCCCTTGGCAGTGAAAGCGGAGTCCTAACCACTGGACCTCCAGGGAATTCCCTGGCCCTCATTATTCTTACTGGCTCCTTTCCAGTTGACCATGAAGGTAGTGAAGGTAGTTGCCCATGAAACAGAGAGTTAAGTTTTCAAATCCCAGTTAGGCACCATCTGGGGGCTATTGGTGACACTGGCCTAATTTTCTCATGATAAATCTGCATGATTTTTCCAGGAAGGCCTTGGATTGAAAAAAATGGAACCGAGAACACGCAATGTGTTGTGTTTAGTCTGAGAAATTGCAACTGTTTGGATATCCCAAGGCTTTTGAAAATTCCAAAGTTTGACAATAAATGGTAACTTAGAAAAAAATTGAGCTTAAAAAGTTGTTATTCTTATTATTTTCATTGAAGTATAGTTGATTTACAAGGTTGTGTTAATTACTGCTGTATAGCAAAGTGATTCAGTTATATATATATATATATATACATATACATTCTTTTAAAAATTCGTTCTTGATTGGACCTTGTGGGATAACTTCATTTCCTGGCATTTAAGACTGTAATTTCAAGATGCTTCCAACTTCGATGAAGCTACACGTAGCCATGTGGGATTTGTGGCTACAGATGGTACTTGGTATGAGTTCGCTTTTCGATGTGTAGATGGACCCAAAGTCTTTTTCTTCCTATTTGTGCATTAGGCTTCTCTGTTTACTGCTGCTACATCCAAGCAGTCCTTACATTTAAAAAAAAATCATGCCTTATCCTCCGGCACTGAAGTGATGCATACTGCAGGGTCACACTTCAGGGACCCGTGCAAGTGGTAAATGACGTTAGAAAAAATTAAGAACTCACCTACACATTTTAAAAGACTACCTGAAGCACAGTTTCAAATAACAGGCAGGATAATAATGACTATCATCCCGGGGCAATTTTGCCTGTGTTTGTGCTGTGATGGTTCTCCATTTGGGAGGACATTTTTATGTCAGAAAATGAGTCTAATGTCTACAAGTGACCTTGCCTTCTTGTGGCCAAGCATAGTCCCAAACCACACGTAATTGAACAATATCGTCTTTTATCGGACAGGTACGTTTCTAGATGGTATTCAGCCATAATCTCTTCCTTTATTGTTTCCTCAGGGCAATTACTTCCCACGGTGACTATCTTGTAGTGAAAGACATTTTGAACAGTTCTATACTGCGGCCTCACGTCGGGAGTGCAAGAGTTAGCACAATTTGGGAATAACATGGAAAGAGACTGAGAATGGAATTCAAAATACAAAAGGAAAGGAAGCCATACATCATTCCACAAAGTAACGTTATGACTTGGTGGCCTTAGCAAGGCCTTCTACAAGGCTGTGGGCTGGAGCCAAAAATACTGCAAGAGCTGGAACTTTGAAACTGACTGTAAACTTGTCTTGAATGGTCCCCAGACACCCTGGCCTTTGTTTATAGAAGTCTTTGTTTTCCTTTGACAGTACCGGGAACCTAACATTTTCCTAGTCGGGTATATTTCTGTATTCATTGTCCCGGCCATGCCAGGTTAAGCTGACAGCTTGACAGCTTGGCTGCAGGAACGAGTCTTTACTGACGATCTTCCTTATCCTTTTTCTTTGCCTATTAAGTTGAATTCAGTTCTATTTTTTTCTGGCCAACCCGATTCAAGGCTACACACTCTAGGAAGTATCAGACAACTGAACTTGGTCTAGGCAACTGAGCTGAATTTTGTGGTGAGTCAGGACTATTCTCTTAGTACGAGAGTTACAGTGGTTTGGCTCGACACAGAATTCATTGGTACCAATCCCAGCCCTTCTGAGAGCTTGCTGTGTGACTTTTGGGTAAGTCATAACCTTTCTGTTTTTAATTTCCTGAAAAGTGGAGATAAAGCCGCAGTGCTTTTCATCCACCACCCTTGGAAGCGTTTTGTGAAGGTTAGTTAATTAATTGTCAAGACGTCGGCGTATGGGATGTGTAAAGGGAATGTAAATGATAGGTCACACCAGGCAAGAGAGAAAAGGGGAGTGATTGTGGAATAATTGCTATTTTTTCAACATCTTCAAGTTTCTAGGGCAGTTGTCAGGGAAAGTTCCCAAACTTGATGGCTCTAAAAATCATTGAGACATCAGAAGAGTTCTTTCTAGCTTCATTTCCTTCTATAGGATTTTATGTAAGAGTCTGCGGGTTCAATAACTGTCTTAGAACCTAGGGAAAGTAGAAAAAGCTTGGGAAGTGCTTTTGCCTATAAATGTGAGCTTCATTTGACCATAGCGTTAAGGATATATTCAATCAATATTCATGCAAAGGAAAAGATGAAATCGTTTTCTTTGGGAGTCTGATTGCCTCCAGCCAGGCTGGTGAAAATTGGAAGAATGGAAGAAGTTGGAACAGTAAAAGATACCACTTCATGAGCACTTAATTTACCCCAGGAACTTCACTTACATTGTCTTTTGTACCCAGAAAGCAACCCAGTGAGGGGGAATGATGGTTTCTGGTTGCTCTCTCCATGTATTTTCTTGGCAACAGTGTTACGACTCCAAGGCAGTAGTCATTTCAACATAAATGACCAAAATATCAGCTGGCCCTGATGATTCCAGAATCTCATTCTTAGAAGATAGCATGGGTTGGACCTGTATATTTCACTTTTGCACATGTAAATACTCCCCAAACTAGAGACATATCAGGGAAGGGAGGGGAGTAGAGAATTGCAATTGCTTTTTTTTTTTTTTTTTTTTTGCTGCGCGCGGGCCTCCCACTGCTGCGGCCTCTCCCGCCGCGGAGCACAGGCTCCGGACGCGCAGGCGCAGCGGCCATGGCTCACGGGCCCAGCCGCTCCGCGGCATGTGGGATCTTCCCGGACCGGGGCACGAACCCGTGTCCCCTGCATCGGCAGGCGGACTCTCAACCACTGCGCCACCGGGGAAGCCCAGCAATTGCTTTTTGACTTGGCCAGAAATGGAAACCAACTTCTCTGACTCTTGACACCCAGACCATCATCAACTAAAACTGAAAACAATGTTCCTTACCAAATGGGGTGAATTAAGGCAGTTTGTAGAAAATGCAGTCTGGTAGATCAACACTCTATAAAATCAGTGTGTAGACTATTAATGAAGAGTTTCAACACAGAAGAGTTGGTGTAGTTTTAGACACACGTAAACACACCAAAGAGTGATGTTCTCTTCTTTCCTTCCTTCTTTCACCAAATTCTGAGCATCTCTTCAAGGCATTTCAGAGGAGGCCCTGCTTCCAGAGTTGACAGTGTAGGCAGAATACATTTAGAACTCAAAGTTCAAACAAAAATAACAACAAAACACACACACTCCGACTTTTCTCGTTACTCAGATGTTGTGGAAAATGTATGTGCGGGGGCCGTGGCCTGCCACTGCTCATGTGGGGAGTCAGAGCCGCCTAGATCACGGGGTTCGAGCCAGTGCAGGTAACTGAGCACAAAGCCACATGTGCTCATCTATTTATAGCTCCCGGTGGTGAAAATGTAAAACCAAAGTGCAGCCTCTACCTGCTGTTCCCAACTGACACTAACACAAAACGGATAAGACCTCCTTTTGGTTGCCTTTGTAGTTTCAACTGACACACACAAAAGTGATGACTTGGGTTGTCCCCACTTCTCGACACCGCCCCCCTCTCCCGCCACTTGAACAGGTGAGGGAGTCAGACAGGCAGCCCCTGAACCGCTTGCTCAGTCTTCTGCCTGGTCCAGAAAGGCATCTCTAGCCATGTGAGATGCAGAAATAAAGAAAATTGATTGTATTCCCTTCCTACATCAAGAGCTTTCTCTTTCAAATTCATCCCAGTGAATACCCAAGTACTATCTAAAAACATTTACCTTTCAGATCTTTTTTTCCCCCTCCAGCTTGTGTGCAAGACACACACACACACACACACACACACACACACACACGCATGCACACACACACACACACACACAGAATTGCAATTCTTCCCCAAAGAACCACAAACAAAACAAAACCAGTAATAGGGTAGAATCATGCCTTATAAACAAGACCTAATTGCAGCAGTTCCTAGGCCTTCTAGCCTCCCTGGATCCAGGTAACTGGATTTTAATGCCCTTATTAGCAGCAAAAGTTCAAAAGCTGTCTTTTCTTAAGGAGGTCTGCAAGGAGGGCTTATGATGCCCTGTTAGAAACTGCTGACCAGAGTTTACGAGGATCTTTTTATTAAAAGGCAAACCTCTCGACAGAGAGGAAGACCACTTGGCGGTGGCGGTGGCGGTGGAGGAGGGGTGGCATCGCCCCCTGACAGCACGGTCCCCGCGGGGGGCTGGCAGCGGCCCAGCGGCGCGCAGGGTAAGCAGGAAGCTGCGGCGAGGCTCAGCCGCTCAAAAGCTACTGGAGCTAATAGATTGTGGTCATGAGGAGAGCGGTAGCATCTCGGTAGTGATGGGAACACTCAAAAGTATCGTCAAAACAGTTGCAGAAACACGCTGAGCTCTGCAGTCCTGAGCCGCTGCCTGCTGCAGCCCCTTTGGACTTTGCTGGAAGCCGCAGGCTCTGGGCGCCGCTGCAGCCTGGCCCCGAGGTCCCGGTTCCATCCCTGCATCCCCACCTCGGATTCTGCGGCCCGGCCCGAGGAGAGGGGGCGCCTCATGGAGGGGGGAGGTGCTGCCGAAGAGGCGCAAGCCTGATCCCGAAGCCCGTCGCCCCTTCCGAGAGGCGCGCAATGTGGACGCCTCTCCTCCCCATCCCTGCTCTAAAGCTTCCGCAGCAGTTTCCATAATGGAGCGTCTATTTCCACCTTATCACTGTGCGGGTGGAGACGGTTAAAGTAAGGAATTTTAACCTCCTTCCCCACCCCGTCCCCGCTTTTTTTTTTTTTTTTTTTTTTGGTAAAGGGAGACAGCAAAGCTTGAGGGTGTAAGAATTTGAATTTTTGCATAGATATTTCTGATTGTTAAAATGACTTGGATCTGTAAAACTTGAGAGGGCCTTAGCGACCCTCTCGTCCAAACTCCTTCAAGGGATGAAAAATAATCCCTAAAACGCAGAAAGGCCACACCAGCCAGAGAAGGACAGAGCTGAGTTCACTTATGCTGCAGGGAATCTTCATTCATTCATTCATTCAGGTAGTAAGGGTTTACTGAGCACTTACTACAGGCCCATTGTTCTATGTCTTGTGTACCCAGCACCGGGAAAACAGGCATAAATCCCTGGCCTCATCTGGCTTGTCATGTGCCAGACGCTGTTCTAAGTGCTTCACACGTATGAACACTTTTAACTTGTGAACAACACAGTACGGTGTGTGGTAGCGTTACCCACACTTCACAAACCAGGAGGCGCAGAAATGAAGTGGCAAAAGCTGGATTCAGATTTTGACGGTCGGGCTCCTAGCGGGGAAGCAGTATTGCCTGTGTGTGTGCGCGCATGCATGTGTGTAGACGTACATTTATTCGTCCTTATAGCCATAGTCCCCCACGGGCCTCTTGCAACCGCCTCCAAAACTCTCGTGTCATTTGACAACGCCTCATGCGCCTTAAAAAAGAAAATTGGTGTGGAAGATCGTCTTCTTAGTAGGAATCTGCCCTGCACTCCCCATCTTCCACTAAACAGATAAACCAGCTCCCAGTTGCATCGTTAGCCTTTGCAAAGCAGATTCGTGGACTTTTCCTGGGCCTCAGCGCTGTCCTTTGAAGTAGGTAGCGTTATGTCTGCTCTGTCACCCAGCAGAGCAGAAGCCACGCCCAGGCCTCCTGTCTCCAAGGCTGGAAGTGCCTCTCCTGGTAGCAACAGAGGGTCAGTTCATTCAAAGAGAAATAAGTCAGCCCTTCCTGGTTGAAGGCAAGAGTGTTCCCAACCAGGACGGAGACTGGCAGGTATTTAACTGGTAAGGACAGTACATTGCCTGCCCAGTCATCCCAATCATGCCAGTTTATAACATGATTTCCAGGACTTTTCCTTATTCTCATTCAAATGATTGTAAAGAATGCACCCCACTGGAGATGCAGGAAGATTCCTTGTTGTGTACTAGGAACCTGGGAACATGAACAAAATAAAGCATTCTCAGGTAATGTCAGACTCTATTACTTTTTTTTTCTTCTTTCCTACACAGAACTGGAGAGTTTGAGAGAACAGAGCAAAGGGGAGCTTGCTTGTGCTTTCCTGCATTAAACAAATTTATAGGAAAAACGTGGCAGGAAAATGATGAGGTTGGTTCCCTTCTTAAAACGTTCTCCTGTCGAAGTATAGGCAACCATTAACTTCCTGGAAACATTATTTATTAGCTTCTCCACGGACGAGTTGTGAAGAACCTTTCCTTTTTCCCCCTCCTTCCTTCAAATAACCCCTACCTCCCGGCCAAGGATCATTTCAGAAAAAAATAAAAATGTTTGGTGGTTTACTATTTTCCCCATTCAAATAAAAAGGAGCTTTATTGAGTTCCACAGGGAAAAATGTATTCTTATGACTATTTTATTGAATAAGAACACATCAGTGAGATATTTGAACATTTATTTTAGCCACCGAACTATTTGTACCTAGGTGTGTATGAAAAATGGCAAAATGAATTCACTGCCTCTTATCTGGAAAGGGAAGCAGAAGCACATGGATTATTCATCACGGGTACAAGTGCCCCAGACATAACATGCAGCCTGCAGACTGAACTTGACGGGTACAGTGGGGAGACTCTAACTCTGGTCTCTGACTGACTAGGTCTGCCTTCTCTGATCTTGCCCTCAATGTTGACTTTTTGTGACAGCACACGTGTCAAAATAGTTCCACCTGTGACCTCACGGCAGAAAAGCACACCTCTTAGAGAACCCTCTAGAACACTTCAGGGCAACAAGAGCTCTGGCCTTTGACATTAAATAAACAGCACTGAACAAACCCCTTCTTGAGTGGGTGTGACTCCGGAGTCCCTTCTGGGTTCTTCAAGCTAACCTGAGCCAAGTTCTCAAGACATGAACGCCCCACAAACCCCTTCAACAGGTTTCATTGTTTTGTTTACTACATTCACCACCAGTACAAGCAATTCACTTGTTTTTGTGGTTAAAAAACATGTAACATGAGATCTATCCTCTTAATAAAATGTTGAGCGTACAGAATTATTTTTATAAGCACGATATTGTGCAGCAGGCCTCTAGAACTTTTTCCTCTGGCATAAGTGAAACTTTATACCCAGTGAATAACATCTCCCCATTTTTCCCTCCTTCCGGACCCCGGCAACTACCATTCTGTTCTGCTTTGATGGGTTTGCTGACTTTAGATTCCTCGTGGAAAACGGTATGGAGATTCCTCAAGAAATGAAAAATGGAACCACCATGAGGTCCAGCAATCCCACTTCTGGGTACAAGTAATTTAGCATTTTTATTGTTAGTACTCTGAAAAAAGTGTGTTCACATTCCGTGGATTTGGAATGACCTTTGGGCAGAGCTGATGGGTCCATTTGCTGGGGGGTAAATAGTTTCATGGCACAGACTATAAGAAGGCAAACTCCTTTTAAGCCATTTTATGAGGGTTTTCTCTTAATGGAAAGGGAAAGTACTGTTTCATCATGAACACATTAAAACTCAGCAAATGAGAGAGTGGGAAATGAAGAAACAGTGGTCGTGGCATGGGTTCTCATGAAGGAAAAATGAACTAGAAATCAAACTTTGTGACTTTATAATGTTTTCAGTGCCACTCAATGGTGATTTCAATAGGCCTTTTGTGGGTTTATAAGGGATGTCACCTGAGCTTATATCCATATATGGGAAAAGTCATGCACAATGGGTTTGTTTTTAGGGGTGAACGGCCCTCAGCTTGATCACCCCACGGAATGAGTGGTGTATTCCTGTCCTGGCTTGAAAAATTTATTTAAAAAGAAAAACACTCCCCCACCTCCTCTTCCTTTGAAGAGACAAATATATGAGTTGCATCTGTGAGCGTAAAGAGAAAGGCATTTTGTCTTCCCCTCCTGGATCACTTTCCACAGATAAAAATGGAATATGTCCCTTCACCTAAACACCTGTATTGCCACAATCACATTTTTTTTTTAACATTCATCCCTTTCACATCTCTGCTTCTTATGGGTATTGTGTCAAGAAAAGAGGCTTAACTTTTACTTGTGCTTTCCATTTGTAAGTTTTCTCTTTAATTTCCTTAGAGTCATTTTCAGAGTCATAAATTACTCTTCGGCGCTTTCCTGTTCATCTGCCACCCTCTGTTTAGAACATACATCTTCTCCATAGCACGCAACTGTCTCTGGTCTGGGTTCTTTTCCACTTCTGCTGCTCACTAGCTGTGTGGCTTTGGACTAGTGACTCCATCTTCCTGGGTCTCTGTTTTCTCATCTCTGAACTCTGGGCGTTGGGCTAGAAAGGCGATGTCGAAGTCCCTTTGAAGTCTAAAAATGGTTATGATGCTGTGGGACCAGGTGTTCATTAGAGCTGCTTGGGGATGTGAACCTAGTACCTAGTAAGGGTGCAGCATCACAAGATCTTTATTTCAACAACTGGAACTCACAGGTAAATTTTCTAGAGAAAACCTTAGAAAGAGGGCACAATGGACGGATTTCTGGAGAGAAGAATTCAATCAACTCTTCATGTGTTAGGTGGTATTTTTAACACCATCACTTAGAGCAAGCAGCCTCCATCTTATGTTTTCCATCATGTTAGAAAAGTAGCAATCGTGGTCAACTCTGGATTTGTCTAAATCAAAATCGGTTGGCAAGGAAATCTCTCAGGCAGCGTTAGCGAGCATTTGAGATGCTTGCTTCATTGAGAAGGTGCTCATTAATATGCTACCTCATCAGTATCCGCCCGGAGACTCTCTCCATCATTTCTGAGCCCTAGAGGGGCCACTGTCACCCTTGGGTGGTCAGAATGGGAGTTCAAGTGATCGTTAATGATTTTTGACCTACATCAACAGTCTCCTCTGTTTTCCTTAAAACCTCATAGAAGGGCTATAGTTCACTTATTTGGAGAGGAGGGAGGGAGGTAGAGGGGGTAGTAGGATGATAATTCATTGTCCTTGTTAAGTTTTAGCTTATTAAACTATCATATCAATAAATTCTGTATTACTCTGTGACAGTGAATGGAAAGTTTTGCATACTGGGGAGAGTCAGGTTAGTATTTGGGAAATGACTGGACAGAATTCAGTTCACAGCTAAGTCTGTCTAAAAGTAGATCGTGTCAAGGGATACAATGAAGTTTGATTAATTCCTTAGTCTTGAGCAGAGCCTGCCTCCTGGCATGCCGTTAAGGTGGAAGCTTAGATAACTTCTGGTTGCAGCTGCTTTGACATTTCTTTGGGATTGGAGGTGTGATTAAATCCACACACAGTTTAACTTTGTTTTGAAAGGAGAAGCAGCATGGCATAGTGGGAAAAGTGTGGGTTCCGGCTCTGAATTGAAGCAACAATTACCAAACTTCATCTTCTCTTTGTAAGATGGATATCATATTTATTGCATAAGGTAGTTGTGAGAATTAAATCGTTAATGTTTGTAATGGCTCGACGTGTGTTATTCTCCTCTATTTCTCCTTTAATAGGGAAAGGAGCATGGGTAAAAGTGTGTGGACCAGAAATCTAGCAATTAGAGATTCTGATTTTGTCTTTGCTAATCAGTTTGCTTGAGACCTTATTCTCCAGGGTTGCGGGAGAAAGGTAAATAAATGGGTCAGATTGATACTCCTATAAATTAATGTCACGAACTTCAAGTGGGTTTACAGCTCTGCCACGCCAGTGTGTTCCCTGGTTCACCTCGTTCTCCTACTTTTCATACTATTTCAAATGTTCTTCAGTCTCAGACCCTCTGATCACCCTTCCTCCCATCAGCTGCCCCTCTCATGCTGTTCCTTCTGTTTCATCTAATGACCCTGACTCCTGTATCATAGACAAAATGGAAACTATTACATGGCAACTTTTCCATCTTCTTGGTGTCTGAACGTGAAAACTTCTTGTGCCTACACCTGTTCTTTCTTCCTTCGCTCTAGTTCAAGAGCTTGTCCTCCAGCTCAAACAAATCTCCCCATCTTTGCTCTGCATCCCATCCCCTTCTACCTTCTTGCTAAACTTGCATTATTGGTGATCCCTTCTTTTTCTGCATATCTCACATCTCTCTCTGTAACAGGATCTTTCCGTTGGTGTTGAATTATACTCCCTTCTCCCAAGGTTCAAAATCTTTCCCTTGAATCTCTCTGTATCACGTCTGTCCTTCCACCTCTTTTCATTAAGGCATTCTTTATACTCAATGTCCGCCTACTCACTCCTCAAACAAACGTCATTGCTTCAATGAGTCAGCATTCCTTAAAGTTGCCAGTGACCCCACGTTGCTAAAGCCAGTGGTGACATTTCGGTCATCTCCACCTGAATATCTCGAAGGCACTTCTAACTCAACACGCCCCAAACAGAGCCCCAGATCTTCTCCCCCAAGCCTGGTTCTCTTCTGCCCAAACCTGCTTCTCTCCCTCACTTTCATGTTCTTAGTGTATGGCTCCAGTTTCCCTTACTTCTCTCTCTCGTAGAGAATACATCATTGTGTCCTCTTTGCTTAACCTTCCACATATCCCTTGGGTCCATCCACTTTTCCCCATCCGTGCATCCTCCTTATTATCTCTTCATCTCCATCCTAGATTTTTACAGCATCCCCCAACCTGGTCTCCATGTAGTATCCGCGCTATTCTTGGCAATGGAGGTAAAGTGATTTTTCAGGAATACGTGTTTCATCATGATACCCTCTTGCTTAAGATATAACAGCTTTTTTGTATAGCACAGGGAGCTCAGCTTGGTGCTCTTGTGATTACCTAGATGGGTGGAAAAGGAAGGGGGGAGGAGGTCCACGAGGGAGGGGTTATATGCATATATATAGCTGATTCACTTTACTGTACAGCAGAAACTAACACAACATTGTAAAGCAATTATACTCAAAAAAATAAAAAAGACATAATAGCTTTTCCTTGCTCTTAGGATAGAAGAGCATTCTGTTGCTTTTGCCTAAGATGCCCTTTTCCCTTCATGCTTCTGCCAATTGATTCTTTTCAGATCTCACTTCAAATATGACTTTGCTGAGCCTTTCTGGACTCCCCAGACTAAAGTTGGTTACCACTGCCTTTATCACTGGGGTGTTTTCACATTTTGGTGATGATTGGATGTATTTAGACAGACATTATGTCCCAGAAGCAGTGTGGGTTTATGTATCTTTGGTTCATCACTGAATCCCCATGAAAGAATACCTAAATGTATGAATAACATAGATCTTGAAACCTGTGCACATGTTAAGGACAAAGACAGGAGAAAGAGCATAGAAACCTCTACTTAGGACTGTTTTATTAAAATGGAAAAATTCCCCTCCTGTAGTAGAGACAGCTAGCTGTCCACCACAACCTCACGTTTCCCTTCAGTAATATGGAGTGATTGCCCAGCGGGCCTGTTGCTTTGCCAGATGTTGCATTTCTCAGCCTTTGCATTCAGCTGCAGCTGTGTGATTAGTTCTTGCAATGAGATAGGCGTGGAAGTTTTGAGTTTAATTTCCAGATCAAGGACGTTAGGAAACAGCTGTGTCTTTTTTCCCCGCCAACAAATGAAAAAAGAGGACTCTGAGATCCTAGGGAATGGTGGAGCTGCAGAACAAAAGCAACATAAACCTCCAAATTACCACAGGAGCAAAGATGCCAGTAACCAGTGACACCCGCATCCACCATTACATGGGCAAGAGTTGGTCAACTATTGTAGTGGTGCAAATCTGGCCCTCCACCTACTTTTGTAAATAAAGTTCTGTTGGAACACACAGCTATGCCCACTTGTTTACGTACTGTCTGTGGCTGGTTTTGTACTGTATCAGCAGAGTGGTTGCAATAGAGACTGTATCACCTTCAATGACTAAGACATTTACAGTCTGGTCCTTTATCAAAACAAGTCGCCAATACCTGGTCTATTGTGTTAAGCGACTGTAATTTGGGGTTTAATTGTTGTAGCAATCAGCATTGCCCTAACTAGTATATCTCTTTAGGCATAAATATTATCTCTCTCTGCACCCTTCCATTCACTGATACTTTCTTTCAACTAGTATTTCTTGAGCATCTAATGTGTTCTTGGTATTGGGGATACAAAGGTGAATGAGATATGATTCCTGATCTCAAGAAGTGTATAGTTTTGATAGGGAGATAGAGGGATCAATTGGCAATTAAAACACGAACACAATGGTGGAAAATACAGGGATGTCTACTGTTCCACGTAGGGGTGGTACTTACCCAGGCTTGGGAGAGGCATGTGCTGAGGTCAGGTCCTCTGAGATGGATATTGATGTGCTGGGAATGTATTGTGGAGTGCTTTCAGGATCAACATCTGTGGGTAAGGGAAGGAAGCAGGAATAGGCAGAGGGGGGAGTAGGGCGTTTTCACAACAATGACCTCAGCCAAACGCACAGAGAGCTCTGAACCTTAGGGGCCCTTTGGAGCTGAGACAAGGGATGTGATCTCTTGCAAGGAGGTTCTCTTCGGCTGAGCACTATTCCTGAAGAGAAGGTTGACGACAGTCCTCCCAGCAGCTGGGGGAATCGTTCTACAGTCCCGAGGGGCCATCCGATGGTGCACACAGAGACCAGCATGAGATGGTTCTGTGACAATCCTTGGGAGGCAGTTAGGTCTAAGCTTACACCTCAACGTTGAGCAGGGATTTTCACCTTGAAAAAGGAGGGACAAGGAATGGCTAGAGGAGAGCACTCTAGGCAGAGGGAATAACATGTTCAAATCACTAAAAATGAGAGAGAACATGGGAAGATTAGACTGACCAACCAGCAGGTTTCCATGAGTAGACTTTCTGCCTCTGTCTGACGGAGAGACAGGGAAGCTGTCAAGGGATCACTGTAATTGATTTGCAATTGCAAGATATGGTTGTCCCTCCATATCTGCAGAGATTTGATTCCAGGCATCTCCAGGATACCAAAATCCATGGATGCCCAAATCCCTTATGTAAAATGGTATAGTATTTGCATATAACCTACACACATCCTCCCATAGATTTTAAATCATCTCTAGATCACTTCTAATACCTAATACAATGTAAATGCTAGTACATGCAAAGTAAATACCATGTAAATAGCTGCTAGCGACAAATTCAAGTTTTGTGTTTTGGAATTTCCTGGATTTTTTGTGGGGGGGAATATTTTTGCTCCACAGTTGGTCCAATTCACAGATGCGAAGCCCACAGATATGGAGGGCTGACTGTACCTACATTCCAAGAAGCTCCAGGTCATAATTAAATTTATCTTATGTGTTTTAAACTAAGTATCTTGTATACAAGGACAATTTAACTAAGCCTGCAGCCTGGGAGCAGCTTTACGAGATCTGTATTAGGAATGTGATATCTTTATTCTCATATAGTTTGAGTTAATTATCTTGAGTCAGTGGTTTCTCATCCAAATCATGATTTCTCTATCTCCTGAAATTCTCCATTCTGCTCAGAAACCTATCTGCCACTTACCAAGCGACCCTGATTGACTAGTGCAGATGTGAGTGGAATAGTTAAATCCTCCATCCCAATGGAAAACAGATTTATAAGCATAAACATAGGGCAAATTTGAACAATTAGGCAGGGTGAATTGTAAAGTGATTGGGCTTGCAGTTCAAAACTACTAACTGTTGTTTGGTAACTTAGAACAAATAGTGACTAACCACTGGAGCAGACACGCTTCTCAAAAATGTGTGGTTGTAAATGCCCAGAGAGGATCTTTATATTTGAAATCCCACATTTAAAGTGCTGTATATACCTAAGTATATCGCTTACCAAATTTTTGGAGTTGAAAAATAGTGAATCTGTTTGTAAACTTCTGGCCATCATTTTCTATCTTTCTGTTTCATTATTGTATTACTAGTTCATGATACTCAAATTAAATAGAGATTGAAATTTTGAAATTATGTATACGTTAGTGTTTTTTCTGAACAGAATAATACCATGTAATAAACATATGTGCATTTAAACATGTTGATTGTGTGTTATTTGTATGTATAGTAACCTAAATGTAAGTATAAAACACAAAAATGAAAACAAATGTCCTCTAACCATTCACTCACCTTAGGACAAAAATATTAGAAATTTAGGCTTCTTCCAGATTCCATCCTGATCTCTCTCCCTTCTCTCCAAAGCAGCTATGACTCAACATTTATCATTTCTTTGTAAGTAGTTAAAAACAAACTACACATATATTTGCCCTAAATAATAATTTTGCTGGTTTTGAGTATAAGAAAAATATTGTACTAAATTTAGTCTTCTACACAATTAAAACAATTCAGCTTTATATACCTAAGATTCATCAGTGCTTTTGCATATAGCTATAATTCATTCTCACCCCTGTATAGTATTGTGTATGAGTATAGCAGAATTTACCCATTTTCTTTTTTTTTTATTTTATGTTTCTTTAAAATAAATTTTTTATTGAAGTATAGTTGATTTACAATATCATGTTAGTTTCAGGTGTACAGCATAGCTATTCAGTTATACATACAAGGATATATATTCTTTTTCAGTTTTTTTTCCCTTATAGGTTATTACAAGATATTGAGTAGAGTTCCCTGTGCTATATAGTAGGTCCTTGTTGGTTATCTATTTTATATATAGTAGTGTGTATCTGTTAATCCCCACCTCCTAATTTATCCCTACCCCCCACCCCATTTTTCCCTTTGGTAACCACAAATTTGTTTTCTATTCTGTGAGTCTCTCTGTTTTGGAATTAAGTTCATTTGTATCTTGTTTGTTTTTAGATTCCACATATAAGTGATATCATATGATATTTGTCTTTGTCTGACTTACTTCACTTAGTATGATATCTCTAGGTCCATCCATGTTGCTGCAAATGGCATTATTTCATTCTTTTTTATGGTTGAGTAACATCTCCTTTTCTTGTTGGTTGACATATTTTCCACTTTTAGTTGTTTCAATAACAAATGGTGGTGTTCTGAATAGCTTTTATATGTCTCTGGAAGCATATGGGTGAAAGTTTCTTTTGATTACCTATCTAGGAGTAGAACTGCTGAGTTGAAGGGTGTGCAGATGTTTAACTTTATAAGATAACGGAAATTGTTTTCCAAAATAGTGACACCACTTTAATTTCCATTAGCAAGATAGGAGAGTTCCTATTGCTCCCCAGACTTGGATTCTGGAACCCAAGGTCCAGATTAACATTTCTGCTCTGTCATTTACTAGCCATTTGACTTTGCACAAAGTCTTTCACTTCTTTTTACCTCCACTGCTTTCTCTGCCAAATGGGGATGATGATCTAAGGGTTCTGTGAGAATTAAGTGAGTGAATATATGTATAGCACTTAGAACAGTATCTGGGTATATAGCAATACTGTGTAAGTAATAGCTTTTATTTTCTTAGCTTTTACCAGTCTGACAGATGTAAAATAACATCTCATTGTGGTCTAATTTTGTATTGCCCTGCCTACTAATGAGGTTGTTTACTGACCTTTCTTCTATTATGGCTATTTATATCTTTTGGTCATTTCATTACTGGGTTGTTCATCTTTTTCTTCTGTTGTTTGGGGTCCTTTATACATTCTGAATTAAAAAAAAAACTTGTTGATTCTATTTTTTTGCAAAATATTTTTTCAAGTTTGTAGCTTATCTTTACAACTTTTGAAATGGAGTATTTATTTGTTTTTGTGGTTACTGATTTTTTTTTAATTTGGGTATCGTGTTTAAGAAATGTTCCCAATTCAGAATCATAAGGATATTTTTTCTATCTATTCTTCTAATATGATTAAAATTTTGCCTTTCTTATTTAAGTTTGTAATCTAACA